>NW_022145884.1:714612-950350 GCF_002938485.1 Sitophilus oryzae | reverse complement strand
GCAACATTTAAAAAACCAAATCGATGAAAAGGATTACGCGAAAGATTGAATAGTAAATGGGATTTGTTTTAGCTGTCACTTTCAGAATTCACATTGTCGATTTTCACTGAAAACAAAGAGAAACAATCTGATTCTTGGGCGTCTGTAAACTCGCTTATCTTATTTATTGCGTTTTTGTTAAAAGGATTTATACAAAAGTCTGTTCTGAGGCTCAGCTAGAAGCTTTCTTTGCCACTAGTTTTTTTAATAAGAAACCATATGCAATATATAAAATTTTTTAACAATATATCAAATATCTTTTAACTCGTTTTTTGATCTTGAGTTTTATAAATATATATGAGTGTTTACAAAAAATAACTATTTTATTTTGTAGATTTTTCTTGCAGTGCAGTGGCGAAATACCCATAAAGGATTTTTTTGGATAGATGAATCCGCCATATAGGTATAGACATTTTTTACATGCCATTATTGACAAAAAGTAAACATGTAATAGTTATTTGACTGAAATTATAAATTTGGAAACTTTTTACATTTTTAAATTAATGACAAATTTTTCTTTCAAAAAAAGATGCTAAAACAGTTTCTGCTGAACTTTTGGCACAAAAACATTTAAAATTTATGATTTCGGTCTAATAACTATTTAGCTAACATGTTTATGTCAATGATCGCAGGTATTGATCATTTTGATTCAAAATATCTCGAGAACCATTACTCGTAGCAATTTTTACCAAGAGACCTTTTTTCCATAAAAAATGTCGTAAATGTATATTTTTTACGCAATAGTTTTATACAGGTACGGACGAAAAGTTATTAGTTTTAAAACCAGTTAAAAAATATGTGGGTGGCGCCCTCTACAAGTAGGAGTCATATTGATATCAAAATCAAATTCCTCATGTCAAAAAAAACTCCCAGATATTAATTTTCATCCAAATATTAACTTTACTTCAGAAATTATTTGGAAAAAATCGAAATAAAAATAAAACTTCTGCACCCTGATCTCCAAAACTAAGCATTTTAGGACATACATTTATACGAACTTTTTCAGTTATTTTTATCTGCAGAATTTGCTGCTGAAGTTTCTGGAATACAGTTCGGACCACCCTGTTTAAAAATATATTATTGGCGTAGCCTAATTTTCTCAAAAAAATTGCAAGAGGAAGGCAGAAAATGCATGCATCATAATTTAAACAGACAAATCTAAGCCAATTAAATTACTGAAACAACTCATTACAAACAACAAATAATTTAATTAATTTATAAAGACAATAAACACTGAAAAAAAAAACAATTAGTTTCAAACTTCTAATTTAATCAACACAAACACTTTTTAGTCTTAACGATTTACTTAGTCGCTTTAAAGTCAATTACGGGAATAAACAACGCGTTTATTCAAATTAAACAGGTAATTGGTTGTCACATTATAAATTATACTTGTAATACTATTCATTTACGCGGTGAATCGACGTGAAACATGGCGTCGGAACATCGTACGCTTGAACAATGCTTTTGCATATCTAATTTAGGTGTAGCCGTTAAAGACACGAGTACTTACTGAGCATTACATCGGTATAATTAGGCGTGCAAGAAGTGTGTGTATGGAGAAAAAGGCGTTTAATGTGGACTGATTTATTCTTCTTAATTAGAGATACCTTATTCGTCATTATGTTTTTTTTATGTCAGAAGAAACTATACTGATAATTTGATAATCAATTAGGTACGTTAGGTAATCTTGTATTCCAACAAAAACCTGAAATGTAAAAAGTGCCAAGTCTCGAAAGGCAGTTCTACGACTACAAAAAGTTGAGAGATCTTCTGTAAAACCAAGTCAGTTATTTTAAGTGGCTATGCAAGAATTAAAAAGCTTTTTTATAAATTGTTATCTATACTATACAGGGTGCTACAAATTTAAGATACGAGCATTGGTATCTCGGAAACCGTAATAGATACGAAGATGGTTAAATTGGGGCAAAGTTGCCTCCTTGGGATGTTCACCAAGATGCCATCAAAAAAGTTTTAAAAGGATTGCTGAGTTTTTTGTAAAAAAATCTGAGCGGATTTATTTTTTGAAAATTATCATTATTGTTTTTTCCTGTCGTTACTTTTAAGAAAATCAAAAAACTAATTACATAATCTCATAGCCATTTTATTAGGGCTCTCTGATAGTACTTTTAAACTTTCAAATTAGCTGATAGTTTGTGAGATACAGAGGCCAACTTAATTTTTTAAATACGGACCTGCATTTTTTATTACAAGTTTTAAAAGAGCTTGGTCTCCTGAGTAAAATGATATGCCATACTTGATACTTTTTTTTTGTTTTGGGTACCTTAACAATAACAAAACGCAACAATATTGATCAACGCTAATTAACAAACGAAAATCGAGCCAATTGAAAGAATCAAAATAAATAATATCCCAGGTCAGGAATTTAAAGATATTATTTTTTAACTTTTTTTATGGTGATTAAATCGACGGAGTCAGACCCGGTACGTTGAAGATATACGCCGTCAGACCCGGGGTATATCAGACGAAAAATGTTTAAGCGATGCTTTCAGGCCCTGCTGCTGGACCGTTTAATTTGTTCCATTTATATAAAAAATAGAGGTTTATTCGTTTTCGCCAGACCCACGACGTTGCCGCTTTTAATTCTCAAATAATTTATATTTAGAATTAAGACGAACGAACCTTTTGACGCGGTAATTGATCACAGTGCAGAAGTAAAAAACGGTGCATTTCTGCTATAGTGAATATTATTGTATCTCTTTAATTGTTAGTATTTTAGATATATTCTGTCCCTTATAAATGCATGTTAGTATTAGATATATTTTACTATTTAAAAAAAAAAAAAAAAAAAGTTTTTTAATTATCTGAAATTTCTTTAAAATTTTTCTTTGTAATGCTATAGTTACTGCACTTTTTCGTTAGAGTGATTTTGTGATTTTTAGTGATGTGGGACCGTTTTTCTTTTATTTAGTATGCTTACTTTTCACGTTGGCATGCGAAACATTATTTGGTCTACCTACAATTTTTTAACACGACAATCGATTCCGACAAAAAAAAATTTAGTTACTTCTACAACGATATCGTAGCATTGATATAAATATTTAGGTACTCGTACAATTTTTTGACACGATGATCGATTCCGACGACTGTCACTTCTAAGGTAATTTGACGCCGTGTTTTGGAATCATAGGGTATGTGTGT
The DNA here is from genome assembly GCF_002938485.1 of Sitophilus oryzae. Lineage (NCBI taxonomy): Eukaryota > Metazoa > Arthropoda > Insecta > Coleoptera > Curculionidae > Sitophilus > Sitophilus oryzae. The sequence goes on along the minus strand of NW_022145884.1, from coordinate 947,149 downwards.
ATTTATCATTAGCCTTTTTTCTTTTTTGTTATAAAGAATTATTTTAACATATTTTTTTATTACATACAGATATGAGGGCGGCAATTTAAAAATTTGCGCTGTGGGCAAGACGAGTAGAAAAAAGATGCTCATTTAGAATATTAAGAAATTCAGACAAAAAAATGAAAATATGCATTCTTTAAAGATTGTTTCTACTAGTTTTATTTAAAAATATAAATAATATAAGGTCTAATCTGGCGAGTTGAGAGACTGTAAACAAAATTTTTAAAAGTATAAATGTAATAATTTAAATTTTCTGCGTCTGATAAAATTCATGTAGCAGTAAAGTAGGAAAAAAGTGTAGGTTTAAACACATCAATTTCTGGGAATTCCCTATTTGTAGAGGCTGCGAACCACCTACTTTTCTAGGAACTCCATACTTTCAAGTTTAAAATTAGAACTGTGATTAGAACAAATCACTATTTTCATTCATATTGCAATCAATGAATAATAAGAATATTATATTATCAAATATTACTCTGATTAAATTTTCGAATACAAAATAAACATAGAAGATAGAACATATTATAGAGATGCAACCATAAAACGTGTTTGTTATATTTACATGGTGTTGGTAGATAGCATCCAGCCGTAAACTGAATATACAACGTATTACTGTAGTGTGTAGCCACAGTTTAAAGAATACGTGTAGCCGTCAAAATTTTTGTTTCACTGAAATTACTATTTTAGATCTCACTGAACGAAATAATGCAATAAAATTAATTATTGTGAAATAACTAAATTCTATCATATTTATGATCGAAAAAAAAAACGGCGTCAGCGATGGCTATGAAATGAAAATTGCTGTCATTTTATATGTAAAATTATATGGTGAATGTCATCGATCGTCATTTCCAAGCCAACTGGACGCCGCTTTTTTTTCGATCATACGGTATCTTTTTGTTTAAAATTTTTCCTGTGGGGAGAAATATCATACAAAACGGCCTTATCGTACAGTCACTATCATATATACGATGATCGTAATTATTTTGATGTAATTACTTCGACAATGAAATCATACCATCGAAATAAATCTTTAGGTACTCGTACAATTCTTTGACCCGTCGATCGATTTAGATGAAAAAAATCTTTAGGTACTTCTATAACGTAATCATAGCACGAAATAAATTTTTAGGTACTCGTACAATTCTTTGAAACGACGATCGATTTAGGCGAAAAAAGGTATAGGTACTACTACAACGAAATCATAGTACCGAAATAAATTTTGGGTAAATAAATTTTTCGTACAATTTTCCGACACGATGATCGATTTAGATGAAAAAAAACTTTAGGTACTTCTGTATATGTATAACCATATGCGAAAATGTCAAAAATTGACATATTATGATGTCATTCTATGGAGGGTGCATCCACACTATCCTAAAAACGCCGTATCGGCGTAACGGCGTAACGACCTTGATTAGATTTCCACTAATTCTATTGGCTGAAAAATTAATCTGTCAAAAATTTCAGCTAATAGAATTACTGGAAATCGATTCAAGGTCGTTACGCCGTTACGTCGTTTTTAGGATAGTGTGGATGCACCCTCAGAGTGTAATTTTGTATCGAATAATGTCAAAACACAAATACGACGACTGATTTAAACGAAAACAAATATAGGTACTACAACAACGAAATCATAGTACCGAAATAAATTTCTAGGTGGTCATACAATTCTTTGATACGACGCGCGACGATTTGTTTTCTGAGACGAAAAACATTTTTAGGTACTTCTACGTAAATTTCTAGGTACTCGTACAATTTTTGACCCATCGATCGATTTAGATGAAAAAAATCTTTAGGTACTTCTGTAACATATTATAATAGTACCGAAATAAATTTCTTGGTACCTACTCGTACAATTTTTTGACACGATGATCGATTTAGATGAAAAAAAATTTTAGGTACTTCTGGTACTTCTACAACGAAACCATAGCATCAAAATACATTTTTAGATACTCGTACGTGATTTAGATGAAAAAAATCTTTAGGTATTTCTACAACGAAATGATAACACGAAATAAATTTTTAGGCACTCGTACAATTTTTTGACACGGTGATCGATTTAGATGAAAAAACTTTAGATACTCGTACAATTTTTTGACACGACGATCGATTCTGACGACTGTCATTTCAAAGGTAATTTGACGCCGTTTTTTGGAATCATATACAATATGCCATGTGTATACTTATCTAATAAGTAAAGTGTATTCATTTAGAATATTAAGAGATACAGACGAAAAAAATCAAAATAGGTAGTAAGTATTCTTTAAGATTGTTTCTACAAGTTTTATTTAAAAATTGTAACAGAAAACTATTATTATTACAGGGCCCCTCCCGGACCGCTTGGACGAGTCCATTATAAAAAAGATCGAGGGAAAGTAGGTAGAAAAAACATATGATTTGATTTGTCACGGAAACGTAAAGTTAATAAAAGTGTTTTGTTGAAATTCTTCGAGTTTTATCATAGAGTTTATGGTTCGACACCCAACAAAATAATTGTAACGAATCCCCGTCACAAAATATAAATAATTTAAAGTCTAATCTGGCGAGTTAAGTTTGGATGAAACTGTAAACAAAATGTTTAAAAGTGTAATGTAATCATTTAAATTTAAATAAAATTCGTATAGCAGTAAAGTAGTAAAAAAAGTGTAGGTTTAAAAGCATGAACTTCTGGGAATTCCCTATTTGTATAGTCTGGGAACCACCTACTTTTCTGGGAAACACATACTTTCAAGTTCAATTTATTAGAATTGTGATTAAAAGAAAGCACTATTCTCATTCATATTGCGATTAATGAATATTAATATTAATAATATTATACTACCATATATACTTTAGGCACGAAAATATTTTCGACAAAGAGTTTTTTCAATGCAAATTTTTACCATCCACGGCGCGGCTTTGTGTGCGTCCAAAATTCTTGAATTCGATTTATGTGATGCACATATATCTACATACATAAATAAAACTTACTTCAAACACGCAAATATCTGTGACGAGCATTTTATTAGGGGAAATTTTTTACCAGTGAAGATGCGCTTAAGACTTTGAAACTCACCGCGCTATCTTCTGTTTACCCTTTTACATCTATCTTGTAATGGTCATCGACAGTTAGGTAGTAATAAATTTACAATATATCTTCGCTGAACTAGATGATCACCATGATGATGGCCTTAGGTATATGCATATGATTACGTCAACCTGGTTAATATTTTCATTGTTTTAATTAACAATGTTGATTTTAAAACAAATTTACATCAACGTGATGCAAGAATGTAGAATGTTTAGGAGGGGAGTTAATCACCGCGACCTTACAGATCTACTGTGTATTCCCCTTTCTTCAGTTATAACGAATTATAATTCATCATACAGTCTCAGGGCTTTAACAAAAGCCAGTATCTGGGACGGCTCCACAGAGGCCAGCTCTTCATCCTTCACATCAGCCGTATTAAAGTTCATGGCATGAATGGTCGTCACCTCGGCGCACTCAGTGATAAGGTGATCTGGTGTTTCCCCATTTTCCCCACAAAATCTGCATTCGCCGTTGTTTCTCAGCTTCAGCCTACTGAGGTGTTCGTTGAGGAGACAGTGTCCTGTTAGAAACCCCTTGACAATCCGAAAATTGTTTTTACTTAAATCAAGGAAAACCTTTAGTTTTTCTCGTTCGTAAGTTCTGAGGAACTTTATCGAGAGAGAGAGAGACCATTGGAGGACACCCATTCCAAATTACGGAGGGAGTCTTCCAGATTCAGTTATTCAGTTCCGCTTTCAGTTGGTTCCCGTTTGGAAAAGAGAACGGTTCTGGTCCAGTTAGTGGAGTCTTCGCTCCTTTTCTTGATTTTTGTCAAGCTAGATCATTTGCTTTTCTATTGCCTTCTATCCCTTGGTGAGCAGGCACCCACAGTAGGAAGACTTTATTTTCTTTGCCTAATTTATTCAGCTTCTCTAGGCATTCTTTGACCAACTTCGAATTGATAGTTACTGAGTTGATCGAGTTTAGTGCTGCTTGACTATGGGATAGGATGGCAATTTCCTGTTTTCGATAGTTCCTATCTAAGATAAATTATACGCATCTTTCGATAGTGTAAATTTCTGCCTAAAAGATACTGGGTTGGGTGCTCATTAGTTCGGAGTATTTAGTTTTCGGCCCAAATACTCCTATCCCTGTCCCTGCTTTGGTTTTGGAAGCATCAGTATACCACGTTATGGTATGGTCTTTTACATGCTGAGTAAGCGTTTCTTCCTTACAGTCCTTTTTATTACTCGATACTACAGTTTCTCAAAGTTGTAAATTCTTGCTATGGTATCCACTGGGAGTTGGAGAAGTGGAATTTCCTTTTTGAGGGTGTTCCAAGCCCCTGACCTGAAAATTATCCCAGTACTGTTTCCGTCAATGACCATTCTAATTATTGTCGCATTGGTATAACTACCGACGACAATGTGCAGTAGTGTTAGGTCTAGAATGACCTCCATTGCTGCTGTTGGACATTTTCTCATGGCACCTGTGATGCAGATACATGCCAGCCTCTGTTCTTTGCACAGGTTTTGCATTGCTGTACGTTGCTCTAATTTTGTGTACCAAGCAACTGCTCTATAGGTGATCATGGGTCTTACTATCATGTTATATATCCAGCGCAAAATGTTAGGGGCACAGCCCCACCTATTTCCCGCCAGTCTTCTGCATACCATGAGAGCCTTTGTGGCTTTGCTGGTAATGTTCTTAATATACCTGTTCCAGGGCAGTTTACTATCCAAGGTTATTTCCAGATACTTCACTTCCTATCACGGCAGTATTTCCTGCACCATCTCTCAGCGATGCGGAGTCCTCTTTGGATAATATCACACAGGGTGCAGGTCACATGATGCAAGCAAGTGATGAACCGAAAGATTGATCTTATTTTAAAACATAATTCGATCATAGCAGTATTTATTTTTCCTGGCAATTTAACAAGTCAAAGTCAGTGTATTGCATAAAATTTTAAAAAATTAAAGAAAAAAATCACAGATTGATAAGTTTAAAATACTAAATAAATAACATAATCAATTAACTCATTGCAATTCTTGTAATATTTTTTTGCAACGTAATTCACAGCATTAAATCTGCTCAAACAAATTTTTCTTATTTTTAAGTAATAAGAATATGTTATACGATATAAGAAAAATATGAAACGTTAAAAGAAAAAAGCTGTGTATCTGTTCAATTAAAGGAAATTGGATAAAAGAATTAAAGAAATGTCAAACTTCACTTAAAACGTTAAGTGAAGAGCAAAACCAACAAACTCCAGCGACGCTGCGGTTTTATGGTACTGCAACGTCCATCGAACTAAAACACTGTCCGTTCTCTTGTTTCCAACACGTCAGAAGAGCCGATTCTTCTTCCTCTTCTTTTTTATTTTTACCGAACCGATTTGACACAAACACATTTCGATAAACTCGAGAACAAATAAAGTTTTGTCTTATCATTCGCGCAAATGGAAATCGTGACTGTCGTTTTATAAGTGTTAATTGCGCAGGATTCGATGATTGTTTGTTTATAGTTTTTTTACTTGGTCGATGGACAATAAAGGTTGATTCTCACTATACCTTCCGTTGCCATTCCATATTCGTTCCGTATTTTTATTGTATTGACGCTATACGTAAGCTTCCGTTCCGTATGAGTTCCATACTTCTTATTGTACAAAGTTTTATTGTAAAAATTTCTATCTTTTGAAAAAGGTAATAGATTTAATTAAGTGGGCGAAAGAATAAATAAATATCAGCACAATTTTAACAGAGCTGGTACAAATGTAAGAACTTGACAACGCTGTTTTCGATACGCTTCAGTCCGTTCGCCAAATAAATGTATGGAAGGAAAGGTTTTGGAACGGAAGGAAAACGGAACGTATAGTGTGCATTGTCCTATTCATTTACATGATATAATATTTTATGTAAACGGAAGGTAGCTGATACGGAAGGTATAGTGAGAATCAACCTTAAAGAGGACAAAAAAATTCTTAATTAAATTTTCAAACAAAGGACATATTTAGGTATATTAATAAGAAATGAGAACCCTGCAGTAAAATTGTCACTTATAATATCACAAGAGCTTAAATTATTTTCGGAAATTTTTTTGAGGGCACGAATATTTTGAAAATTATCCCGAGTCGAAGATTTCAGGATAATTTCCTAAAAAATATTCGTGCCCGAAAGAAGAATTCAGGAATAACGTAAGCTTGCGATGGTATTCGAGTAAAATTTACTCACACCTAAATTTGAAAAAAATATTAATCCAACATGACATTTTAAAATAATTTCAATTTGTTAAGTTCAACCATTTCAACTGTCAAAATTTCCACTAAAGTTTCATTGGGCGCCTCGAAAAAATTTCCGGAAATTTTTTCAGTTGCCATGGTAACTAGTCAACATTAAAGCATGTTATTGGTTGAAAAGTAGAGGTGTGAAATTTTCAACTAAACATTTATTGTTTTTGATAGTATTTTTAGATATTTATGTTTGGATACGAAATCTGTTGATTCAATATATATTTTGATGCAGTTGAATTTTAGGAAATACTGGAAGATACTGACGATCTGATATTAAACTTTCACATCTTTTATAAGTACAGAAGTTGTATCGGCATTTGCTGCTGTAATTCAACTTGATCGACTTCTGAACATAAAACCATCTCTCCTGAGTATCTGCCAAAAAACAATAATTTATTTATTTATTTATTTATCCCATTACAAAGCTCGCCTTACAATTTGGCCATCGAGAAACGTTCCGCAAGGCATAACGCCAGGGGTAATTTTTTTTCAGAAAATCCAAAAACACGTCAATTTTGTTGCTTGTGGGGACAACTTTTGCCCAAAATGATTGCAAAGATCTTCAAGCCTCTAAGCGGGGATGTCATCCCCCAATTTTTTTCAAATGGGAAGGGGGGTCAAGTGGCACCGCAATGAAAAGGGCTTTCAATTCTCTATATTTCCCTTTCCTTCGTTTTTGAAAATCGATCAAGTCATTGAGAAAATATGAAGGATTGAAACTTGAAAAGTGTATTTAAACATTTATCAGAGTAAATGATAAATAGGTCGAAGGATAAATTCCTTCCACCAATTTGCTGTTTTTTCTTATTATTTCTTGATGTTTACGCATTTTTTCACTTGCCACAAGGTTGAACGATCAGGTGCGGTAGTTGCTAGATAGCTGTTCTGTGACTTGTGCGTTGAAGTTCTCAATATCGTTAAAATTTTTAACAATTATGGTGTACTCACTTGCAGAAAAAGTGGATATAATCGAACTTTATTTTAAAAATAATGAATGTGGCAATCGGTTTGCACAGATATTCAATGAACGCCATCCTGACAAACACCTTTATGGCAAAATTGTTCGCGATTTAGTATGAAATTTCACGAAACTGGTTCCGTTATGAATAAAAAAGAGGCAGGGAGAAAATCCTGTAGTAAATGAAGCTATGGAGGTATTCGTATTGGGCCAAGTTGCCATGGTTGGTACGCCTGAGTACAAGAAAATTAGCCAATGAGACCGCGACCGGCGTGAATCGTACAAGTGTCCAAACGATATTAAAATACAAAGTTCCACACGTACAAAATTCAGTTGGTACAAGAACTCAACGAGAGACGATTTTGATCGTCGCGGGCTGGGTATTTTGGAAATTCTCGAGGAAATTCTATTGTAGGTCAGTTTAACGATATTGAGACCGCACCTGATCGTTTCAACCTTGTGGCAGAGTGAAAAAATGCGTAAACATCTAGAAATAATAAGAAAAACAGCAAATTGGTCGAAGGAATTTATCCTTATCATTTTACTCTAATAAATGTTTAAATAAACTTTTTCAAATTTCAATCCTTCATATTTTCTCAATGACTCGACCGATTTTCAAAGAAAGCAGGGAAATATAGGATGATGTAATGAAAGCTCTTTTTCATTGCGTGGTGCCACTTGTTCCCCCTTCCCATTTGAAAAAAGTTGGGGGATGACACCCCCGCTTAGAGGGTTGAAGATTTTGCAATCATTTTTGGGGCAAAAGTTGTCCCCCTCACAAACAGAATTGACGTGTTTTTGGATTTTTTGAAAAAAAAAAAAATATCCTGGCCGTTATGTCTTGCTGAACGTTTTCGATGGGCCACCCGGTATATGCAAGAAAACAAGACTCTTAAACATAGACATAAAATAAACTACAATGTAAGTGAAAACATTACAATATAAATATAAAAAAAAAACAAGTATATATGATAAAAAGACAACATAAAAAACGTATTTACGAACACTACATATTAACATCTAGATGCCCTATCCATTCCAAAGCTGCTGGAGAAGCCTCCGGAAAGTCCCTCCAGTCTTCACCATAAGCGCGTATGTTAGGTTGTGAGTGTGTAGGTGTTAGGGGTGCAATTTTAGCTCGCCTCCCCGTGGTGCACCCTGGGTACCTCTAAAGAGCTAAAACAAGTCATTCAAGCATGCAAGGGCAAGACAACTATATCCGTAAAGGTCCTTCTCAGGACCTATTGACGAGGAGACTCGGGCTTTCAGTCCAAATTTGCCAACTAATTGTAGAAGGAATCAGCAAGGCAAAACAATAATAATTTGACTTTTTAATCACAGTGGTTTTACAAAAAGTCCAAAAGCAAAGTCGTGTTTTAATTCTAACATTGTTATTAATCTTTTAATCTGAATTTATTTTAAAAATCGTCCCTAATTCCATTATAATCTGTTTTAGACGAAAAGTTTTCAGATGAAAGTTGTAGATAATCACATCCCTAATCAGTTTGTGTTCTCTGATTTTTTCTAAAGCTTGTCATTTTTGACATATGACACAAACATATTTGTTTTTAAATGGAAACCATAGTTGGCCATAACTTTATAAAAAGCGCCATTTTTTATGAAGCGCTTTTCAGAGATATCAGCTATAATATGTTTTTTTCCAAAAATTACTGAATTGTAGCCAATTCTTATCTTTCTTGGCTAATTTCACTTAGTTGGTATGGTATTCTTATTCTGTTATGATTTATAACTGATAAAAAGACAGAATATATTATTAAACGGTTCTTTAAAATTTACATTACACAAACTAAAACTTAAAAAAATAATATCATTACATACACTTTAAGTTATTTTCGAAAATGTTCAAAAAATCCGCCATTGTTTTGAGTTCATAATCCATCTTTTTAAAACTGAATTACTAGCTATTTTCACAGAACGACCGGTCGACTTCATTAAACTTCCGTACCGCCTCTTCGAGTGCCTTTCTTAATTAATAAGTTCTTTTGGAAACCTTGTTGTTAACCATACCGCGTAAAAAAATCTAAAATGGATAGGTCAGGTAATCGGGAGGCCCATGCAATTGATCCACCTCTTCCTATTCCTGAGTTTGCATAATTATGCTATAAATAATTTTTAACATTTTTTTCATTATGGGGGGTTGGATTACCATAATGAAAGTTATGTTGGAACCACTCTCTTGATGCGCGAGTATCTAAATCTAAATATGTCTTTGAAAACAGTTCTCTAAAAAAACGTAAGTAAAATCCTCGAAAATGTATGGCCAAGAAAAGTTGAACTAATAATCCTACACGTTTCTCTTCATTTGAAAAATGCATATTTACACTTTTTGTTTATTTTAATTTACAAAGTTTGGATGTGACAGTTTCACATTTCTTGGAGCAACGACGATTGAACTTGTTTCCATGGCTAACTAAGTGAAATTGTTTAAAAATTATAAAAATTGGCTATAACTCAGTACTTTTTCTAAAGAGACATATCATAGCTTATATCGCTGAAAAGCTTAAAATGGTGCCTTTTATTAAATCATGGCCAACTATGGTTTCTATTTAAAAACATATGTTTGTGTTATATGTCAAAAATGACAGGTTTTAGAAAAACGGGTTTTCACACGCTTTTCTGCATTTGAAAAATTTATTTTTACAATTTTTGCTTATTTTAATTTACAAAGTTTGGATGTGACAGCTTCACATTTCCCTGAGAGCAAAGACGATTAAACTTGTTTCCACGGCTAACTAAGTGAAATTGTTTAAAAATTATAAAAATTGGCTATAACTCAGTAATTTTTCTAAAGAAACATATCATAGCTTATATCGCTGAAATGCTTAAAAATGGTGCCTTTTATTAAATCATGGCCAACTATGGTTTCTATTTAATAAAACATATGTTTGTGTTATTTGTCAAAAATGACAGGTTTTAGAAAAAACGGAAGACACAAGCTCATTAAGGATGCGATTATCTACAACTTTTATCTGAAAACTTTTTGTCTAAAATAGATTTTTTAGACATAGACATTTTAATGGAATCAATTTTTGACAATCAAGGGACAATTTTTAAAATAGCCGAAGTTTGTTTTTTTTTCGAAATATCTAGTAAGCCATGAACTTTTTCAAAAATCTGAATGGTGCATATTTATGACCCACAAAACTGCAATTCATTTCCCAATTAACCGACTCTCTATCTCCTGTAGTTTCGTTCTATCGTAGAAAACCCACCCTGTATAAACATACGTTTAACATCGGGACATGTAAATTTAAATACACAATAAAACAAATATACAACAAAAGACACTTGTTCATTGCTTAGAGGAAGAAGAAAACTAGTCCACCAACCAATTATAATTCAATTAAAGAAAATATTTCCTTCTTCAGAATCTTAGATAAAGATCTGTAAATTTGCTGTCGGCATTCGGTTCCGTTTGATGGGTAAAAGTTGGGGCTAATTGAAAATTGGAAGAATATAAATAGCGTCACGATCCGATGCTTTGTGATGTTTTTACGCGATAGAAATCAGAGAAACGATTAAAATATTTGCAGGCTTGTTACTTAATTGCCGGATTCCTCGTCACACGATTTGAACGTTAACATGAAACTGCAATTTTTGAATTAGATGAATATCTTTATGAATTAAATTAAGTCCATAATATACAAAGATTGCACTTCAGTTGCTTAAAAATTAATAACACTTTTTACCGTAAAGTAAAAAAAGTATTTTGGATACCTACATTAACTACACGTTAATTAGAGCTTTAAAACACTTGTGCGAATAATCGTCATCGCAAATCAAAATAGGCAACACATTATCTGAAAAATTCTTCGTCGATAAAGGTCTACGACAAGGATGCTGTCTTTCTCCCACACGATTTAAAATATATGTAGCAAAGGTCTTGAGACAATGGAAGAGAAAATGTAATGGAATGGGCATTAATATTGGAGGTACCTGTCTATATAGGTACCCTGCAGTTCGCAGATGATCAAGTTATTAGCACCAAATTATACAGATTGTTAACTGGACGGTTACTTATTGGGGAACAGAATGGCAACACTGCCTACATTCCAAATGAGTACTAAGCTAAGCTGCCGACTCGTCCCGTCGCGTCGTCTCTCGACGAACGGGCCGAGGTTGCCATATTTCAACCATAAAGCTCTTGCCGCGAGTAATAAACAAATTAACAACCTGTATATAATAATTTAGCACCAAATTACTTAAAAAGTAATCAAAATCGGCCACGGCAACTTAAAAATAGATCAAAATTTTAAGGTCCGTTTTCGTGCCAGTGAGTATAAAGATGGACAATGAAAAATAAAATGCATGACAAAGTAAAAGTTTTAGTTTGGTTTGGTTTTTAGTAATTTTGTTTGTTTTTTTTTTCAGCAAAAGAAAAAAATTGAAAGATTTACTTCTGGCAACATTTAAAAACCCAAATCGATGAAAAGGATTACGCGAAAGATTGAATAGTAAATGGGATTTGTTTTAGCTGTCACTTTCAGAATTCACATTGTCGATTTTCACTGAAAACAAAGAGAAACAATCTGATTCTTGGGCGTCTGTAAACTCGCTTATCTTATTTATTGCGTTTTTGTTAAAAGGATTTATACAAAAGTCTGTTCTGAGGCTCAGCTAGAAGCTTTCTTTGCCACTAGTTTTTTAATAAGAAACCATATGCAATATATAAAATTTTTTAACAATATATCAAATATCTTTTAACTCGTTTTTTGATCTTGAGTTTATAAACATATATCCTTGGTTACACAAAATAACGATCTTTACGCAAGAGGTTCGTTAAAAGTTTCTTTTAAATTCTAAATTAGATACAAATTTGATTATCTCTGAATGTAGTAGACAATTGATTTTTCAAAGTTTTGATTGAATTTTGGACTTCCATTATATTTATGTACTATTTTAACCAACATAATATTAATATTATTAATATGATATGTCAATTTAACAGAACGTCAACGGTTTCTTGTAGAAGTTATCTGTTTTAAAAAAGTAAAGTGTTCTCGAATAGTCGAATTTAAATATTTTAAATAGTTTTTCTCTATATTCTTTGTATTTTTTTGCTTCCGACGACGGAAAAAGATAAACTTTCCGAAACGTTAAGCATTTTTTTCTTTGTTAGGCAAGTTGCAGAAGTGTTACAAAAAAATAACTATTTTATTTTGTAGATTTTCTTGCAGTGCAGTGGCGAAATACCCATAAAGGATTTTTTGGATAGATGAATCCGCCACATAGGTATAGACATTTTTTTACATGCCATTATTGACACAAAAATAAACATAGTAGTAGTTATTTGAGTGAAATTATAAATTTGGAAACGTTTTACATTTTAAATTAATGACAAATTTTCTTTCAAAAAGATTATAAAACAGTTTCTGCTGAACTTTTGGCACAAAAACATTTAAAATTTATGATTTCGGTCTAATAACTATTATTTAGCTAACATGTTTATGTCAATGATCGCAGGTATTGATCATTTTGATTCAAAATATCTCGAGAACCATTACTCGTAGCGATTTTTTTACCAAGAGACCTTTTCCATAAAAATGTCGTAAATGTATATTTTTTACTCAATAGTTTTATACAGGTACGGACGAAAAGTTATTAGTTTAAAAACCAGTTAAAAAATATGTGGGTGGCGCCCTCTACAAGTAGGAGTCATATTGATATCAAAATCAAATTCCTCATGTCAAAAAACTCCCAGATATTAATTTTCATCCAAATATTAACTTTACTTCAGAAATTATTTGGAAAAAATCGAAATAAAAATAAAACTTCTGCACCCTGATCTCCAAAACTAAGCATTTTAGGACATACATTTATACGAACTTTTTCACTTATTTTTATCTGCAGAATTTGCTGCTGAAGTTTCTGGAATACAGTTCGGACCGCCCTGTATAAAAATATATTATTGCCGTAGCCTAATTTTCTCAAAAAAATTGCAAGAGGAAGGCAGAAAATGCATGCTTCACATCATAATTTAAACAGACAAATCTAAGCCAATTAAATTACTGAAACAACTCATTACAAACAACAAATAATTTAATTAATTTATAAAGACAATAAACACTGAAAAAAAAACAATTAGTTACAAACTTCTAATTTAATCAACACAAACACTTTTTAGTCTTAACGATTTACTTAGTCGCTTTAAAGTCAATTACGGGAATAAACAACGCGTTTATTCAAATTAAACAGGTAATTGGTTGTCACATTATAAATTATACTTGTAATACTATTCATTTACGCGGTGAATCGACATGAAACATGGCGTCGGAACATCGTACGCTTGAACGATGCTTTTGCATATCTAATTTAGGTGTAGCCGTTAAAGACACGAGTACTTACTGAGCATTACATCGGTATAATTAGGCGTGCAAGAAGTGTGTGTATGGAGAAAAAGGCGTTTAATGTGGACTGATTTGCTCTTCTAAGTTAGAGATACCTTATTCGTCATTATGTTTTTTTTATGTCAGAAGAAACTATACCGATAATTTGATAATCAATTAGGTACGTTAGGTAATCTTGTATTCCAACAAAAACCTGAAATGTAAAAAGTGCCAAGTCTCGAAACGCAGTTCTACGACTACAAAAAGTTGAGAGATCTTCTGTAAAACCAAGTCAGTTATTTTAAGTGGCTATGCAAGCATCTAATAAAAAGCCTTTTTATAAATTGTTATCTATACTATAGAGGATGCTAAAAATTTAAGTTACGAACATTGGTATCTCGGAAACCGTAATAGATACGATGGTTAAATTGGGGCAAAGTTGCCTTCTTGGGATGTTCACCAAGATGCCATCAAAAAAGTTTTAAAAGGATTGCTGAGTTTTTTGTAAAAAAATCTGGGCGGATTTTTTTGAAAATTATTATTATTATTTTTTCCTGTCCTGTTACTTTTAAGAAAATCAAAAAACTAATTACATATTCTCATAGCCATTTTATTAGGGCTCTCTGATAGTACTTTTAAACTTTCAAATTGGCTGATAGTTTGTGAGATACAGAGGCCAACTTAATTTTTTAAATACGGACCTGCATTTTTTATTTCAAGTTTTAAAAGAGCTTGGTCTCCTGAGTAAAATGATATGACATACTTGATACTTTTTTTTTTGTTTTGGGTACCTTAACAATAACAAAACGCAACAATATTGATCAACGCTAATTAACAAACGAAAATTAAGCCAGTTGACAGATTCAAAATAAATAATATCCAGGTCAGCAATTTAAAGATATTATTTTTAACTTTTTTTATGGTGAATTTCAAAATTTAAGTGTACGATCTAATAATATGAATAATATTAATCGTAGTTATTATAAATAAATCAACTTTTTACTACAAACTAGTTACCAATGCTCTACATATTCGAAAGGGTTACCGCCCTTCCTAATGGACATTTTTTTTTCGTTCAATCTATATCTCTTAAAACATATCCTCTTCTTATACTTCCGAATGCATTTTGTACACTTTATTGGAAATAATGAAATTTATTGATTTCACTTTTACAAATGACGTCAAGTAATGCCCCCGCCCCTTGGCGGCAGGTCCAGGAACCTCGCTGGCCATTATACTGCTCTACCATTTCCAATCCATCTTCCGGGAGAATGATTTGATTGCTTATATTATATTATATTTATATCATTGATTTTATATTATTTTATTGTATTTGATTTTCCGTATTTAATGTTTTACCCCACGTCATTGTTAGGTATGAAAGCTTATCAATATTGTAACGATGAATAGATTAAATATTAAAACAAAACAGAGCCGGACTTGAAATTAGTTTAAATAAATGGTGTTCAAATGTCCGAAACAAACAAAAAATAAATGTGGCTTATCATTGTACTCAGGAGACCGAGTCCTCGCAAAACCTGAAATAGAAAATGCAGGTCCGTATTTAAAAAAAAAGTTTGCCTCTGTATCTCACAAATTATCAGCTAATTTAAAAATCTAAAAACACTACCCTAGATAGCCCTAATACAGTGGCTATGAGAATGTGCATTGATTTTCAAAAAAATCCGTTTTTTCCAAAAAAATCAGCAATCCTTGAAACTTTTAAAACTTTTTTGATGGCATCTTGGTGAACATACAAAAGCATAACTTTGCATCAATTTAACCATGTTGGTATCTATTACGGTTATCGAGATACCAATGCTCGTACCTCAAATTTTTAGCACCCTGTATACAACCATTACTCGCTGACGAGTATTTGACACGCATCACGCTTCTTTTATGAGCTTTTCTGTGACTGAAAAACCAGATACGTGATGTTATCTCTCTTCCGCACTACGTACATTCAAAAATGTCTTTACTTTGTTGCCTCTTTACCTTTTGGTTGTCGTTGTTAACCGAGTTTACAATTCTTCTCCATTGCGTTCTATTGTGCCCTGCTTCATCCCACTGATTCCGCATGCTTATCCCCTTTAAGTTTTCTTAAAAAATGGTAAATATCCTTGAACCTATTGGGTTGTTCACCCGGCTTCCTCTTACCGTCTACAAACTCATCTTAAAAAAGATATTTCTAAATCTGATAATTCTTTCAAATAGGGAATGCAATCCCGCACCAAAATCTCAATCCCGCAAACCCGCGGGATTTAAGCAATCAATCCCGGGATCCGCAAAATTACGGGATTGTAAACAATAAGTGCTCTTCTTTTCTCTCTCCGATTTTGGGATGCGGTTTGGACCAGGTTTTAGACACATCGATTGTGATTAAGATCCTATGTGGTTTTCGAAAATATATTTAGCGAATTCTCGTATACAGAGTGTTTTATATTGTGTACAAATTTGGTTAAGAATTTTTTTTCCGAAAATTTACAATTTTTGAAAAATCGAAATTTTAACTATATACGACTAATCTGTATTGAAATTAGAAAAAACAGTTTGGTGTTTTTTTTTTAATTTTTCGTTTTAAGGAAAATACGAATTTTTTTCGAAAAATATGCATTTATAGTCATACATTTGGTCCTAAATGGTACAAAAGGCATTGTACATTTTGCATAGGCCCACAATATACTGATATAGCGTTTATCTTAAACTAGCTGAACAGAAATTTGGACCCATGTATACAGAGTGTTCAAAAAATATATTTAGTATTAAATAAACTTAAATTTTATTATAATTTATCTACTTATTTTATAAATAAAAATATTTTTCTGATGTTGAAGGTTTTTTTTCAATTTGTGTTAGTTATCTGCTTTTAGATACACTCTATATCAATAATTTTTTTGGCATATGCAGAATGTACATATCTTTTTGTACCATTTAGGACCATCGTATGACTAAAAATGCATATTTTTCGAAAAAACATCGTATTTTCCTTAAAACAAAAAAAAAAAAATAAAAACCGATCAAATTGTTCTTTCTAATTTCAATACAGATTAGGCGCACTTGGTAAAAATTCCTATTTTTTAAAAACTGTAAATTTGCGATAAAAAAGATTCTTGACCAAATTTTCACACTCTTATAAAACACCCTGTATACGAGAATTCGCTAAATATATTTTCGAAAATCATTTTTTTTCATCAAATATTATTTTAATCACAATAGATACATCTAAAACCTGATCAAAACCGTATCCCAAAATCTTTTTTAGTTCAAGAGATATTCAACTTTAAATTTATCCTAAAATTTTGCTTGTCCTGATAATTATGTCCAGCAGTTTATTTGACGAAATTGTCCACAAGTACTAGTTAAACGCTTTTCTTCACTTATGCACGCCAGAAAGAAATCTAATAACTAACCTGTTTGTTTCGGTGTCGATCCCGCAGATCCCGCACTGTAAATCCCGCAAATTTGATCCCGCGGAATCACAGAGCATTTGCGGGATTGCATTTCCTACTTTCAAACAACTTAATTACAATTTTACTCTTTAAATAAAATACCAAATTTTAGTATTTATAATAATAATAGCTCCCGTATATAGCGTTTAACGCCTTGGGAGTAGCAAGGTACAGCTTGCCATACTAGAACCGTTCGGTATACAAGGAAGGTAATGAGGCAAGCACTACGCTTCAACCGCCTATTATTACCTCAGGATTGTGAATCCCAAGTACTAATTTGAGGCTGAGTCGATCTAGGTACCCCAACTATTTTTATTTTAATAAAAATAATCCGCTGATGAAATGCCGGGTGTGGGATTCGAACCCACATTCTACCTTGAGATTAGTAGACAAGAGCCTGTACCTCTACGCCACCGGGCACATGTAGTATGCACCAAATTTTAGTATTTAACTTTACAATAGCCTGGTACCTTGAACCAACAAAACCAACATTAAGGAAGCTGGGAAATGTCTTTACTGCTGTTGGTTCAACGATTCTAATAAATTTATGCACAGCACCGGTAGTAATTAATGTAAAATATATTGTTCGTGGCCGGTAATAACACGGCCACTTATTTTCTGTATTAATTGGAAAGGCATGTAGTGCGGAATTCCAACATGCACCCGATTATCGATTTAATAAATCTGTAAAATGAGTTTTAAATCTTCAGAATTGCTAATTCGACAGGAAATCTATTGTTAGTATTTAAATTCTTAATAATTAGAAAATAATGTCGATTAAAAGTGTATTAGATTGAAAGTTATTTTCAAATTGAAGAAACAAACTTCAATTTTCAGATTGAAGAAGATTATAACTCATCATACAGTTTTAAGGCTTTGACAAAAGCCAGTATTTGAGACAGTTTTACAGAGGTTAGTTCTCCATCTGGCGATATCAGTCGGACCAAAGTTCGTGACACTAATGGTTGGCATCTCGACGCACTCAGTAATGTGGTGTTCTGGTGTTTCCCCATTTTCCCCAGAGCATCTGCATTCGCTGTTATTTCCTAGCTTCAATCTACTCAGGTTTTCGTTGAGGAGACAGTGTCCTGTTAAAACCCCCGTGACAATCCGAAGATGGTTCTTATTTAAATTAAGAAACATCTTCGATTTGTAAGTTCTAAAAACAAAGGCGTGTTTTTAATAGTAAAATTATTATCAATTGTTACAGTTTTCTTTAAAAGCAAGTATCTTCAACAAAAAAAAAGCTATTGAGCTATTGAGGCTATCAAAATGTTTGATGAAAAATTGGTTTTTATTGGCATGTTTCTTGCATTTTTGCTTAACTTTTTTCTAAATAAATGCTAATGTAACTAAATGAATATTATAATTAAATATTATTATATGTGATTAACAAATACCTAACAAAATAAAAGTAGGTAACAGTAGAAGAAGAATAATATTATTCTTCGTTAATACGAATTGCAAAATAAAGATTAGCGAATTGAATTTATATAAATCAAAAATTCCAGTAAATCAAACGATAGGAAGAAAGTATCGTGCAAGTATGTTTCTACATGGATAACCACACCTTTTTTAATGGTACTGTTTAATATACCCATAAATTAATTAATAAATCTACGTACATCCACCCCAGCGAAGATTATATCCTACCATCTCTAAATAGTTTCGTGCCAGTATAAATAGAAATCACGATAGCTGAAAAATAATATTCTGTCTAGTTCTTTATAAACATTGTTTATTATAAGCTCTCTGTGATAATTGTAAGTGTAATAAAAATATATTTTAAATACTAATTAATATTATTATTTTTAGAAAATGGTGCTCCGAATTTTCGTCATCGCTGCTATTTCTGGTAAGTGACATAATATTTGAAGGGTCCAGAGGAAAACATGATAAAGGCCTATTTCTTAATTTTATGGTTTTACAATATTATAGTAGGTCTAACTGGTCTCTTCAAAATCTATAAACTCTGCAGTGCAATAAGTTGTTAAATCCTATGATATATGCCTAAAAATATAGAATACAATAAAAATTAGTAAAATGGCGCTTATCATGTTTTTTCCCTGGACCATTTATTTCAATGTTAAATATATTTCAATATAATTAGTGTCTGGGTATTGTCTACTGTGTGCATATTAAATAATTAACATTAGCTACAGCCTCAAATATAGCACATTTTTTTTTAAACTCCTTGGACTTATTATTATTATCTTTTATACCGTATGATTCTCAAAAGTGGTTCACCCCTATAGTTTTTTTTATTTTCTCATATAAACGAGATTTGGCATGTTAGTATATGACATAAATTAGGATTGATTGACGTATTCAATTGTTTTCGGTCATTTCCTGTTTCACCGGAAATGACTACAACTTTTGATTTTTAAATGACACTCAGTATTTTTTACTTTATTTGATAGAAAATGGCATTCTAAATAGAATGACATATCATATGTCAACATTTTATATTTTCACTTAAGAAATAGTATTTTAAATTTTAATCTAGAGTGGCATGGCTATGTTAAAATCACTAATTTTTAATCAAGGAACCTTGGCAAAATATATTTGATCGTCTAATGTTTTTCCCGTCTTGTCTTGGCAGGTTAAAAGATGCCCAAGTCGTATTTTTAATCATTATTCAATTTGGGACGAGCGTGGTTCATTAGCACATTTTGAAAAATCATTTTTTACGAATAATTTGGTAGCACACATTTGGTATTTCGAGTCAAATTGTCGTTATGCAGTGCATGTTACAATTTCAAATAAACCATATGCAAAAATATGAATAGTTGACATGTGATATGTCATATTCAGAGTGGCATTTTCTATCAAATAAAGTAAAAAAATACCGAGGGTGTCATTTAAAAATCAGAAGTTGTAGACATTTCCGGTGAAACAGGAAGTATAATATCTGTTATACGTTTGAAGGAAATATCTTTTGATGAAAAATCCGCGTTTATGTATTGAAAATTTATTCGTGTCAAACATAGAATAAACAACAAAAATAAAAATTCTTCTATAGGTACTGAATATGCCGTGTGATCGAAAAAAGACGTTTAGTTGGTTAGGAAATGGCGATTATTGACATTTACCAACATATTTTACATATGAAGTAACATCGATCTTTTGGTAGATATGCCAATGCAACATGATTAGAATGGTCAGTAACGGAATCAGTACTGGGAGGATTGTCAGATCAGGGGCTTGGAACACCCTCAAAAAGGAAATACCACTCCTGCAACTCCCATTGGATGATATGCCAAGGACGTACAACTTTGAGAAACACCTCAATGTAGTATTGAGCAATAAAAAGGATTGGAAGAGAGAAACGTCTGCCCAGCAGTTAAAAGACCATACCACAACTTGGTATACTGATGCTTCCAAAACCAATGCGGGAACAGGGATCGGAGTATTTGGGTCGAGAACTAAATACTCCGAACCAATGGTCACCTACCCTAGCATCCTACAGGCAGAAATCTACGCTATCGAAAGATGCGTACAACTTATCTTAAATAGGAACTATCGGAAACAAGAAATAGCCATCTTATCTGATAGTCATGCAGCGTTAAAAGCGATCAACTCAGTATCAATCAATTCGAAATTGGTCAAAGAATGCATAGAGAAGCTGAATAAATTAGGCAAAAAAACAAAGTCCTCTTCCTCTGGGAGCCTGCTCACCAAGGGACAGAAGGCCATGAAAAAGCAAATGTTCTTGCTAAAAAAGGAGCGAACGCTCCACTAACTGGACCAGACCCGTTCTGCTTTCCAAGTGGTATCCAACTCAAGAACTTGGAAGACTCCATCCGCAACCTGGAATGGGAATCTTGCAACGGTATAAGACACTCAAAGAAGTTTCCGAGGGCTTACGATCAAGAAAAATCAAATATTTTCCTGGATCTAAGTAAGAACAATCTTCGGATTGTCACGGGGTTTTTAACAGGACACTATCTCTTTAATGAACACCTCACTAGATCGAAACTAAGAAGAAACGGCGAATGCAGATTCTGTAGGGAAAATGGGGAAACACCAGTACACATCATCACTGAGTGCGGCGAGACGACAACCATTCGTGCCATGAACTTTGGTACGACTGATATTGGAGATGGAGTACTACCCTCTATAAAACCGTCCCAGATACTGGCTTTTGTCAAAGCCCTGGGACTGTATGATGAGTTATAACTCAAGAAAGGGGGATACAATAGATCTGTAAGGTGGCAGTGATTAACCCCCCCCCACTCATTCTGAATTCTAATATCGATCTTCTCTAAGCGAACTCTGGGGCCGTTCTTTGTTTGATCATATAATATTATATTAAATTGTTTAATGATAAAAAAATCCGTATTATTAACGTACTGTACCCAAAATCCGTAAATCTACAGATTAATTAGTAGTTCTAGAAACACTGTCTCCGGCAACAACTGACTCTGTCGACTGAAAGCAGAACTACTGTACAGTATTCTTCATCCGCTGCGCTGCAAACGTCAGCGCGCAGCGGCGCAGAGCTAAACCGGCTAAACTAAATCTCGGACAGGCTCTCGCCCGTAAAGTGTCACATCTTATTTTTTCAATCAGCGGTATTATTTTTACTCCAAATAAAACAATATAAATGATAATAAACTCTTACTATATTTCTTGTTGTCCTTAGTTGTTCTAACATCAGCCGGCATCTCACACAACACAGTTGATGTCGTAGTCTCGGAACACCAATCTCAGGGTTCTCATTATCAAGAACTATCAGGCGGCTATGGTGGAGAATATGAAAGTAATTATTTAGTTAATATATTCTTAATTTTAGTTTAGATATCCGTAAATAGTAAATTTACTTATTTTAGAAATTAACTTAATAAATTAGTAGGAATACTTGTATTACAGTTGGATAGTGTGTTAAATTCATTTGTTCAACTAAAATATTTTAAAATGCGCCAATTGAAAGAGAATAACATTTTTAATATTAAGAATTTTTTCTTAGTTATACTTCTAATACTTCTACTTATAAAACAGGTGGGTCTTACGATGGTGGAAAACAGTACGCAGGAGCTGAATTAACAAGTTTAGCGCACTCCTCTGCCCAACAAGCTAAGAATGCAGTCCAAAACCAAGGCACAGCTGGAAGTCAAGCAGCTTTTGGAATCAAAAATACTCTTGCAAGTGCTGCATTAGGTGTAAGTAGTCATTAGTGATTCTTATTTTTTTAATATATTAAATAAAATATTATTTAATATATTAAATAACAAATTGATTTTAGGCCGCTCAAACTGCTCAAGCAGCTCTCGTAGGAAAACAAGCCATCGTTGCTATATTAAAAAAACAGGTGTCGGATGCCCAAACGCAGCTCCAAGCAGAAGTTGCTCAAGCCGAATTAGCTCAACATGCCTTAGGTTACATCGCGCAAGCTGCTCAGCAGGCTCAAGGATTAACTGCAGCTCTAGCTTCAGCTTTAGCCTCAGCCCAAAGTAAGTTTGTAATAAATAATGAAAAATGGCTGAAACTTTCGCCACTGGAACAGAAATGTACAAAATAAAAAAGATATATTGTAAATACAATTCAAATGGATACACGCTGCTCAGTGGCTTTTTAATAGTAAAATAAATTTGCTTAACCGAAAAAAACGCTTACGTCTTTAAGTGTGTAATACTACTCCAAAGGATATTTAAATAAATTACATTCACATACACATCTTGATTATACTACTAACTTTAGGTGGCGAACAGACCGCTCTGAAAGCCGCAACTGACGCAGGCACTGTAGCTGCTTCGCAACAACAAATGGTGAACGAAGCTAAACAAAGGTTGGGTGTTTTGTTGCATCAGCTCGAAGCCGCTCTTCTAGAGTTACACGAAACTGAAGTTTATGCCTATAAAGCAGCTGAAGCTGCTCAACTTGCCCAATCAAATGCAGCAGCAGCAGGAGCTGCCGTTGTTGCTAGCTCGGCTAAAGTACAAGCAGATGGATCTGGTGGTTATCATCATCATCATTAGCAATGCATCGGAGTGAAAATTTGTACAGACACAATAAGTTCCTTATATGTTTTTATATTTGTGATTAAACCAGATTTTGTTGAAACAAAATTGTTTTACTTCATAAGTAGATTATTAAATACCTTTTTCTCCTCATTGTTCATACTCGAGCGTGATCACGCCATAAGGAAATTGGTTATATTATACACCTTCATCTGCCTTTATATTGCGCCAAAATGCTAGTGTCGTATGTTTCTTTATTATGGTTTCCATTTGATCTAATCATTGCTATGGAGATCTTACGCAAGGTCGTCTTCCATGAAACTTTCCTTAGAAAAATGTTTTGACGTCTTCTGGATACCCAGTCGCCATTGTTCCCTATCTACCCACAGGTCGTCTTCGAGCTCTCGCTTAGCTCCTTGTCTATTCCTTCTCTCGAGTTCTTGCGTAGGTAGTCTGCCACTTTTTCGTCGTCCCGCTGGTGTCCAGTTGAGGATCTGTTTTGGAAGCCTCTCCCTTGACATTCTTTGTACGTGGCCATGCCATATTAGTTGTTTCGTTCTTATGTCATCAGCTATTGTTCGATTGAGACCCATAATTTCTCGAATTCTATTGTTTTGCATCTTTCTCTTCCGGATTTACCTACGACCCATCTCCAGAAATCCATTTCTATCACTTCCATGGTGCTCGCAGCCTTATCTTTTAGCTGCCATAGCAAACAATGCTTTTAACAATTGTATTATTTATTTGACGTTTTGATTTAGATATGTTACTATCCCACAAGACGCTGTTTAACATAGAGAATGCCTTCTTCCATGAGCGTTTCTATCCCTTATCCAGGGTGTGATCATTTGAAATTTTGGCTTCCAAGTATTTTTAATTTATGCAACCGTTAATACTTTGATCGTTTTCAAGGGAGAAGTTTTCTTGGACTCTTATAATAGTAAAAATGTTTATTTATCTAAAAAGAGAGCAGGTGTCATCTCAAATATGGTAGAAGTAAGCCACTTGGACTATCTTTACCTCGTGTACAGTTCCAAATTTGAGCCTTATCCATGCGATCTCAAAGTAGAATAAGAGATTGCATCGATCTCAAAGTAGTAATATGATCTCGGTTAAAACTGTGGGTTAATTTAATGCTGATCAAAATGCCACATAAAAGTTTAAAAATTGCGAATACTTTAGAATATTTTGAAAAAAAAAGATTATTCGCTATTTCTATTTGAATAGATATAGCAAAATAAATGTCATATACTCCTTGCTATTTTTTTATTCAAGAATGTGTTATTCAAAATGGATATTTCGTCTTTGAAGTGCCATCATGAACATTCTTTTTTTAAAGACGACACTGGTTATTTTATTGAAGATTTTAAGAGTTTCTAATGTTCCAAAACCATTGATAACATTTATTTTGAAAAATTCATATTAATAGCATTTTCCATCAGAACTCATAAGTTGTTTTTTCCTGAGTTATAAATCACGCGATAGAAGGTTAGAGAGACAGAGAGAAGGAGAAATATAGAGAAATTTTTATAAGAAATTACCGGGAAATCGGTAATATATTTTCGGTGTCATACGTCATTGAGGGCATCATACGTCGTTTTGTAGTAAAAATTCGTAGTAAAAAACCAGGGCCATATTAATTGATGACAGCAGTTCTAAGGCAAAATATCGGTTTGAAAATTTTATAACACCATTTTGTAGAACAAAAAGAGACGAGGAAAAAGTTAATCATATTTTGTTATATTTATTCAAATAGACATAAAAAATAAAAATTAAATAGCGAATATTCGGTTGTTTGCAAAAATCTTCGGCAGGTATTTTGTTCGGCATTAAAATACGCATCTTTGCCTCCAATTAACCTACCTTTTATCTTTTATAGTTTCCCAGATCTCAATGATGAGGCTCGAATTTGTGAAACTTTGTACAAGTAAAAATCTGATGACTACATCACAAGTTCGTGTGAGTGGAGTCCTACACGCTCTACATTGCGTATGGTACTGAAGGATCTGCAATTACTCCATACCACTAAGTTTGGGAAAGCAGTAGCTATAATTTTTGGTAATGTGTTAATGTTTATCAATTTTGATTCAATATTAAAACACAGCAATAGATAAGCATAAAATAAACTAAAGAAGAATTTTTAATGTTTTTAAACTTAATAATTTTATTTATTTAACTCTTTTTATTTATTTAAGACTTCGTTTAAATTATTGCATCTAACTTTACATTCATACGTGCAACTACAATTATTAGTTTACCTCATTACCGACTTTTTCTCTTCCTCTAAATCTAATTTAGGTAAAATTTTCGAATAATACCCTACACAAAACCGATTTTTAAAAGTCTAAAACCTAATTTCGGGATACGTCACGGCAAAGCAGACAAGTTCAGCTTGATTTGTATTCAAGCACAAGTTTTCCATTAGGCTGACGATGTCGGGTTAATGAGATAATTTACAGACATCAAATCTATTTCGGAAGTTTAGACGACGCGATACGACGCTGCCGCCGACGAAAACAAAGAACGACGCCTGCAAATTTCATAAACAAATTCACTTCCAATAGGTAGTCATAATAAACAAATATATTGTTTTATAAACTAGCGAAGTAAAAAATGCGCTTAGTTATGATTAAAATAACTTATCTCACATTAATTATTAGTAAATCTTAAAACGGGTAAAACAAAATATAAATCGTAATTAAAACCAAAAATTAGTTTATAATTGGTAAAAAATATTTATTATGTATGTTACAGTAAAAGTTGGAAATTAGTGATTGCTAACAATTACTAGTAAAAGCTCAACAGTCACTGATTTGCTAAGACTACGCCAGTAAAAGTTCAACAACTATTCTTGAAACCAACTTTTACTAGTGAATGCTAGCATTCTCTGGACGATAGCAGTGAGTTTGAAAGATTCAATTAGCGCGATTGTCACATGTTGTAAAATATAAGGATAAATAAGGATAAGTTGAATAATACGCAATATAAGGATAACATTAAATTGAGCTAAACTTTGGCAACGTTAACAAACATCTGCGTAAATTCGCTTTGTTTTTGTAGTTATGTATAATTGTTTTGTTATCGTTGCAAAAAGTGCTGTGCGGTATTTTCCCTATGCAAGAAATTTTCTGTGAAAAATTAAGCCAAACTAAGCACTCGCAAGAATGTAATAATGCTTGTTTTTCATTCTTTGCAATATAATGAAATCATAGCAAAACTTAAGTATGCAAGAGAAAAATATATTAAAGAATCTACTGACTATGAACTTATTAAACGTTTTGATATGCTTAAAATAGCGGGTTTGAAATTCCCGGTTGAAGAAACTTCGGGTATACTTTACTTTGTCCACGGTGTCCACTTTGTCCATACTTCACTTTGTCCAATGTTCTTTTTTAATTGTTTTGTACACTTCAAAATGTTTACTATGTTTTGTATTTTAATATTTTTAGAAGGTTATGTCGTTATTTTCTATAATTTTTAATAAATATACTAAAGAAGTAAATTGTCATTTTAAGATATGTGAATCAGCTTAAATATTGTGATGATCCAATATTTTTAAAAGTTTTATTTGTTTTAACTTCCTACAAAGTTATTCCTCAGCACACTCGCCCTGTACAGTAGAATAACTTTTACTGGCAACCTTTAGTAAATGTTACTTTCACTAGTGAATGTTAGAAATTACTAGAAAAAGTCGACAATTTTTTTTTAAATACCACATTCACTTGTCAAATGCGTAATTGCTAGCATTTCCTAGTGAATGTTAACAATCACTGAATTTCCGTCTTTCACTGTAACATGTATAATTAATTAATTTAAATTTATTAGATTTAAGTAAATTTTCGATAATAACTTGATAATGTCGCGTCCCAAATCTTTGTGGTATTTGTTAATCTTCTTAGAGTATCCAGGGTTGGACTTCGACACGTCGAAAATACGTCTACTGTGAAGTAAATGCCGAATGCCGCCAATGTTGATAATGTCACAGGCGCAGGTTTGAGGTTAGGAAGAAGAAGAATTTGGCTATTTAGCAGCGTATTTCGAGTTTTAGGTAGCTTTTAATTCTTCTTTATTTTCGTTAAATCTTGGAGTAGTACCCAATTTCTTTCAAAAAGGCAAATAATTTAGACATTTACCGATTTATTGTTTGATGTTGGTTAGGAAGCTATTGAAATTAAGACTAGTTCTAAATTGGGACAATTTCACATTCCACAAGGATACGAGAGACAGTCAGGGGACTCTGACTTGTCTCAGAAAATAAAAACGAAGAGAGGCTTGTAATAAATATTAATGTAAACATTTACAGTGGCCTGTAACATTTACAGTGAGGTTATTAATTTTTTATTTTAAGGTGGTTGCTTTTGATCTGTCTTAATTTGCAGTAGTGTAACTTTCAAAGAAAATACTTTTGATTTTCCAGAGTATATTACGGGAATCCAAGTTGAATTAAAGAATTTACCAGATGCTCGTTAAATCGGTGAGAACATTTATCAGAGTATACGTCCATTCTAGAAACGCCATTAAGATGAGTTTAGACGCGCTATTAGGTCTATTAGGTCCGCTATTTTCAAGAAATACCAGTATGACTAGGAACCTAAATAAAAGTGATAGAAGAACCAAACGAAACTACTCGAATTAGAAGATCTAACTATATCTTGAGCATCTAATTTTTGGTTTTTAATATACGTTAAAGCACTGGCTGGATACAGTCTTTCTATACAAGAGAGGGCTAAGGAAGCCTTGAAGTTAGGTTTTTCAAGGAAGAGGAACGATTAATTTTCCCTGATTGACTAATGATTACTTATTTCTTCGGATATTTTTGGCTATTTAGTTTGACTCAGAATAAAGTGAGGTTCTGAACTTGTAAGCGGTAGTTATTGTTTTCCTGTTCATTTGATTTCAGTACATTAGACTGTAGGTCTATAATTATGAGTTATTAAAAATATTAAAATGTATCAATAATATTTCTTAATATTTTGCATTTTTCCTTCTTGTTAAAACAAGTATTACCATTTTTTCAGGTACATTTTCATCACTTTTTAAAAAAGAGGAAAACAAGCCTTTATTACTTGCCTTAGCGATTATTTGCAAGCTGCGGATATGCATACTTTGCGGATACGACTGTCATTTAAAATCCAAAACTGTTGGTCCACTTATATTTTACTCTCTAAAGTGAAAATATTTAAAGGAATCTTGATTCTGATATTTCTGATTCTGATTCAGCATTCAAGCAAGCTGAGTTACTAGCTTCAAGTCAAGATCATAACTAAAAATAACATATCTCATATACATATATCATAATATAACATATATATATATATATATATATATATATATATATATATATATATATATATATATATATATATATATATATATATATATATATATATATATATATATATATATATATATATATATATATATATATATATATATATATATATATATATATATATATTAAAATGAATAAAATTAATAAATAAATTAAAATAAGTAAATAAAAATTAAAATAAAATTTATAAGTATTGAAGTTCTGGTTCCGAAAGTTATGGAGAAATCCAACGAGACTACAGAGTAGTAGATACTAAAACAAAATCACCGGAAAATTCTTTTTCACCGGCTTTGTGCGGTAAAAAATTATCGGCCTTATTAATTTATAATCTTATTTTCCGGACTAAAATGAAGTACCTATGTAAAGGTGTGTTTTAAGGATATTGCCAAAGAAATAAATAATTTTTACTGTGATTTTAGTAGAATAATAATTTATAAAATAATATTTGTTGTTTTAACAGTGTAATATTTAACGTAACTAATTTAAATAATATGTGCTAAAATAAAATGGGACTGTTTGTGGTCTTTGGCGTTTAGTATCGAAACAGTAATCTCACAGTACAGCACTGTAATGAACTCGTTTCGAAGATATACTGCAACTGACAAAAGAAAACGTATCACTTAACCGGCTATCTGTAAATCGGTGGTTATACCAGTATACTCAAATTAACTTGCAGGTAAAACCACAGGTCGACTTGTCGTTTCAATATCATTTGTATTTAGCTTACTATGTTATCGATCGGGCTTTCATGTGCCCATTTTATGAATTAGGGTTAATTCAATTTGCATTAAATATGATCAAATTCCAACAAATAATAGTAATTCTTTCGTAATATTAATCAATTTATAAATTGCTTATTTCTACATATTATTTTGATCAGCATATTGAAAACAGAATTTCCACTCAGTAGTTTAATATTTACGTGGGTACAATTGGTTTATCTCTATTACAATATCTGTTAGTTTGGCTGTCTTTCTGTTTTTGCTTATCAGGTCTTATTAATGCTCTATAAACTTCCTCGCTCTCGTGAATTTCTACATCATTCTAAAAAGTTGTTGGCCACCCACCGCTTTATGGCCATTCCCGTGACTGCTTTTGCAACACTGCAGAAAGTTTTTGAGCCTTGTTGATTCTGATTCTCGTAGACAAGTATCTAAGTCTCCAATGTATCCAGGATCACCCAATGCGAGAATTGACCTCCGTGGAACCAAATGTCTTTAGCGCTGCGTGGCTGTCTGTAAAGATACTTAAACGTATGTTCTTTCCTGCCTTATTATTTCTTCTGCTCGATAATGGTTGACGTTATTTTTCGCTGGAAGTTTGTTACATCATTATATAGGCTTACGGGAAAAGGTATTCCTTGTTTCGGCCCTACTATTCCAGCTCTCTATGCTTTTCGACATTCTTCGGCCATCTGTATACCAGGTTGCCTAAGCTTGAATAGATGCACCATTTATTTAGTTTTCCTTTCCTGATATAATTATTCTATTTTTTTGTTAAAAATGTTAAGGGGAAAATATACCCCGAAAAGTTAGAACATGTTGTTTTGGTGTAGAGTAATAAGATTTACGCACTCGCGTTTTACAAAAAAAATATATATTTTTTTTCAGGAATTTTTTTTTTTTTTTTTTTTTTTTGACATTTTTTTCAAAAAATAAATCAGAGGTGACATTAATTGTTACCATGGCGCCATAGATATTAATTTACACAGGCCTTAATGCTACAGTACTGTGCAGATTAAATGGATTTAAATAATATTTCTTTTTGTGTACCACAAAATTTTAGTAAAAAATTAATCAACTACATAAAACACTTAATATAAGATGAAAAATAATGTATGTGATCTTCGATCTGATCGCATTCAGACGTGAACAGTAATAGCAATGAAACTCACTACCTCGTTATTTATCATCGTTCCGTCGCGTCGTTGCATTGTACGAAACTGGAAACTCTCAACCGAGGAAGACGATGGAAATGTAAGATATTCCGGGGGCCTATCGGAACCCCATTAATTATTTTTTGTTAAATGCGCGACGGTCCGTTTGCCGCGATATCTTTCGTCCCACGACGAGTTATTTGTCGAAAGTGTCAAAAGGACCCATAAATTCGGCAGGATTGCGTTAGGGCTCAGCCACGTTCGATCTTCGGGGAGCGTAGTTTTTGATCGGCCACTATTAAAGTTTGTAAGATTTTCTCCGTTATTTTTTTGTTTCTTAAGAAATATAATTATTTTTAAAACAAAAAAAATAAATGCATTGTTCAGGCATCTGTAGAATGCTGCTATGAAACTACGAAGAATTTCATACTTCTATTGTCCTTATTTATTTTGATTAACACAACGTTTCAGTCAGAAATATCACTGACTCGTTAACAAGTGTAAAATTCTAATCTAATTCCTACAACTACTATATAAAAAGATGAAGGAGACTGCTGGCCATATTATAAAAAAATGAGATTAACTGTGACAGTCAATAACCAAAGAACCATTGAAGAAAGCATAGAAAAGAGCATTGTTTGGGATCTGAAGTTTCGTTCTCGATTCGAACCACGGCCTTTTGTTGACGATAAAGTTTTGCTATTATCTCTGTATCTCTATCGTCTATTCCTGATTCCTATAAAATCGAGATGAGTTTGTCATGCTGCACTCTATCAAAGGCCTTTTCGAAGTCTATGAAGCACGCAAAAACCTCTACATTGATGTCGCGTACTCGTTGGATTAGGACTTGTATTGAAAACAGAGCCTCCCTGGTGCCCAATCCCTTACTGAAGCTGAACTTAGTTTCACCTACGTTTTCATCGAGCTTTCTATATATACGTGTTTGGATGATATTAAGGAGGATTTTTAGGACGTGGCTCATCAGACTGATTATCCTGTGATCAGAGCATTTGGTCGCGTTTGCCTTCTTAGGAAGCGGTATAAATGTTGATAGCAGCCAGTCGTTTGGGATTGGACCACCTGTATAAATTTTGTTGAATAGGGTGGTCAGTAGTTGAACTTATTCCGAGTCCAGCAGTTTAAGAACTTCTCCAAATTTTTAATTAATTAGTAAAAATAAAAACTGATTTTGGAAGCGACATTACGCTCATAAAATTTGTTGATCATTTATGTGTCAAATTGAAGCTATTTTTATTTTATGCATGATAAGGAAGCCTATGAAAAAGTTATCGCAAATATGGGTTGCCACGGTTCAAATTAGTTTCTAATATTTTATACGGTCCCGGCATCACACACATTGTATCGAGCATCTGTAGCTCCTATGATATAGCCCAGGCTTAATTTTCAACTTACAGCACTGTTAGGCGGTGCGACGATTGTCAGGTCATCTAGTTTAAATTATATACCATAATCTACGACGACTTACTATACTGAAAATTCTAAAATAATTATTCTTTGTTCATGTTAAAAATCAGTTTGGCAAAAAAAATAAACAGAAACACTCTAGGAAGAACCCAAATTGGCGACAGGATAAACTGTTTATAAAATTTCATTGGGTTTTATTCATGAGATTTAAGATAAAACATTTTGGTAGTTCTATCTTTAATCTTTGATGGTTTTCACGAAGGAAAAAATGCAGTAAACGCGAATCCTACGCTGCATACTACTAAGGCGCTAATTTTACTATAACCGCGGTAAATATTCTTAAACAGCCCACAATGAACATATTCATACTACCCTTAACATCGCCGTCCCGTCAGAGTCGGCGTCGTGGCAACGTCCATCTCCCACTTACTTGATGTTTTATGTCGAAACGGTGGCTCGGCGTGACGGTGACGATACGTTATAGTGAGAATCGCGCCTAAAGGATGATTCACGGTACACCGGACCGTACCCAAGCCGGACACGTTTCGTGAAGTAGACACCGAGCCACGTCCGGGCCTTCTGTTTATGCTACACCGAGTTGATAACGGGGCTCGTATTAGTTTTGAGTATATTATAAAACACAGCCCCATAGACACACGAAAATTTAATACGAACAATGCCAAAGTTCTCGCAAGTGGAATTGGTACCAATTACAGTTGATGAAGAAAGAAGGCTTTCCAGAGACCTGGAAAGATAGGTCCTTCATCTGATGAAGGACCTATCTTTTTCATTACATCCTTTCATTGTCCAGTTTTATGCATTCCCTGTCATTAAATACTGCTGTAAGATTCACTACCTACTACAGACATGATAAAAAGTGTACTTTGTTTATACCATAATTGCAGATTGCAGTCGGGGCACCAGGAAAAGTACATTCATGCTTTCCGCAACGTGGCGGGAACGAAGCGGATCCGAGAAAAAAAATGTAGGCCGACATTTCTGGGACGGGGCACGGACCAGTTCCGGCGAAGCTCGGATCGTGCTCGGCCTGGCATGAATGTATATGTGTAAAGAACACTTGACAATGTATGACCGTGTCTTCACCGACGCACGGCTCGGACCGTTAGCGTGAAGCATCCTTTACTTGATGTTTTACGTCGAAACGGTGGCTCGGCGTGACGGTGACGATACGTTATAGTGAGAATCGCGCCTAATCTTTAGTTCAGTTGAATAAACATTGTGATTTCATCAGTAAGGTATATCAGATATTAAATAACTTGTTCTGCCAATTTAAATAAAATAATTTTAACCTTTTATTAAGTGTAAAAGTATTTTATAGTTTAATATTATACCGGGTGTGTCTCGAAAGTGGCCCACCCCTATATCAGATAAGAAAAGAGATTTGGTATTTTAGTATATGACAAATTAGGATTAATTGACGTATTCAATAATTGTTTTTGATCACGTCCTGTTTTACCGGAAATGACGACAACTTATGATTTTTAAATGGCACCCTCTGTATATTTCTATTTAATAGACATACATGTACAAGAGACATAATATGTGTTCCTTAGTTTGTTTGAAAATTTGTCCATTATTTTCGTGATATTTCTTTTGATAGTTCGCCCAAAAATTGCATCGACACATTGACAACCAATCGCATCGACACATTGACGAACCGCATCGACTAATCACATCAGCTCATAGTGAGTATGGGTAAGTAATCAGATAGTATATAGAAATATATATTTTAAGGGAAAAACATTTTAGTGTGTTTTAGAGTGTTTAAGTCTCAATTAGATATTTACAATTTTTATTTGACAGGATTGGTCATAAAGTTACTCTATTCTCCATGTTGTTTAATTTTATATTGGAAGTGATTTCTTGAAATGCATTCTTATTATCTGTTTTTATCTTTTCCTATAAATGAACTATTTTTATATCAATCTGAATTGTTATTGTAGGCGGCGTTTATACCTGTTGTCCATATCGTAGATTGCTATTTAAGATAAAATGACGACTCAAGCTTAATATATTGACACTACTGTAAAAGGATGTAATTTCAGCTGCAAGATACACAACCTAATTGATCAAAACTGCAATTGCAAGAGACAGAAAAAAAAGAAAAAAAGAGTTACGATGTACGTAAACCTGTCGTCCGAAGACGCTAGGAAAAAATCAATTAACTCCTAGATTCCTCCTTGAGATAAACCTTCCAGGGAAGCTAATTTATTAGACGCTGTATTTGATGAACGAGCGGAAGAGAGGTATAATCAAGTATCAGTAATCACGGGTTAGAGTTTTTACTTAGATACATCGAGAAAAATTGTTTTAATAAGCGATTTAAGATGTAGTAAAGGCCTACATTGAAGTTCGGAATGTCCTTTTAGTAGCTTGTTAAAAATTAATGGTTTGTGAGATGAGAAGCGATAAATTTTTTTTGAAATTTTCAGAAAATATTTAGAATTAAGATACGGGGGTGCTTGTTATTTAGAAATACTTCGTTTTAGTTAGACTATTGTAAGATAAAGTGTTTATTGTATTAATTGTGTTTAATGTTAGGGTACCTTTTTATATAATCTCTTATTATAGTACAAATATGTTCTTCCTATAATGCGATGATCAAATTTAATATTTTATAAGTGATCACCAAAGGAGGAATAACGGTAAAATATTTGTTAATTCTAAATTGTGGAGATTAGTAAGTTTTGGGAGATTCAAACTATACAGGGTGCTACAAATTCGAGGTAGGCACGAACTTTGGTATCTCGGAAATCGTAATGCGAACGAACATGGAATCAATATGGAACAAAACACATGGAACAAAAAAGCATCAAAAATTTCAAGGATTGCTGCGTTAAAAAACGGATTTTTCGGAAAATCAGTTTTATTTTTTCCTGTAGTTACTATTCAGGAAATCGAAAAACTAATTGCATATTCTCATAGCCACTTTATCTGGGCTATCTGGTGGTATTTTTAGATTTTCAAATTAGCTAATAGTTTCTGAGATACATAGGCCAGCTATTTTTCAGCTATTCTCCAGCTATACAGTCTGCTGAATACAACGATATTCCACACTTAATATTTTTTTGTTTGTTTGGGGTACTTGAAAAACACTATTAAAACTAATTTCAAGTGCGGCTATGCTTTTTAAATTATTTAAACTCATTATATTCATCGTAATAATATTGATGAGCTCTAATTAACATTGAATATGGAACATCGACCAAACTGAAAGATTCAAATAAGTAATATCCAGGTCAGCATTTTAAAGATATTATTTTTAAATTTTTGTATTATGAATTTGAAATCTCAATGTACGATCTAATAACATGCATCACATTAGTCGTAATTATTATAAATAAATCAACTTCTACAAAATAGTTTTAACGTTCTACGTGTTCGAAAAGATTACCATCCTCCCTAATGCACAAATTTTTTTTTTTATTAAATTTTATGTATAGCCCTTTCAACAGATCTTACTTCCGAATGCATTTTGTACTCTTTCTTGTAAATGTTGAGATGTATTGATTTTACTTTTACCAATGACGTCAAGTAATGCTCCCATCTTGGCGGCAGGTCTAGAAACCTATCTGTCCATTATTTTGCTATATCATTTCCAATCCATCTTCCAGGAAAATTATTTGATTGTATTATGATATATTTATGTTATTTTTAATATTTTATTGTATTTGATTTTCAGTATTCAATGCTTTGCCACACATCATTGTTAAGTTTAAAGCTCATCACAATATTCTTACGATGAATAGATTAAATATTTTAAAATACCAGAGAACCGGACTTGAAATTAGTTTCAATAAATTGTGTATAAATACCCGAAATAAAAAAAATATATAAAGTGTGGCATACAGCTGTACTCAGCGAGACCGAATTCTTTCAAAACTTTAAATAAAAAATGCAGGTTCGTATTAAAAAAATAATAATAACTCAGCAATCCTTGAAATTTTGGAACTTTCTTGATGGCAACTTTGTGAACATACCAAAGCGTAAATTTGCCGCAATTTAAGCATGTTTGTATTTATTACGGTTTCCGAGATACCAATGCTCGTACCTCGAATTTCTAGCACCTTATATTGTTAAAATTACATTGAAAGTTACATACTTTAAGCGGATGGAAAGGATGGGTTACACTTAAATCATTTACGTACACTTACCTACACTTAAATCATAACATACCACGACGTTTTTACTTATCTACTAATTCAATTATTAATTTTTCGTTTACACAAACATTAGGTAAATGCAAATCAAAACTAAGAGAGCACACAGTTCAAGCTAACTTTTCCATTTGCATATCACAACACTGAAAAAGAAAAATAATCTAAAGTTTTACTATTCGAGTTTACTAGTTACCAGACCGGTTACCAGAGCTTCGTTGTTTGGTCTGCGGCCAAATATTTGATCAAAAAATACCGTTTAACCGAATCCTTATTAACATTCCGATTTTCGAACAAATGGAGTCGAGGGCCAAATTATGCGCAAACTTACTCATTAAGCGAGCCAATATTTGCGCAGCGGCCGTTCTGCTATTTGTCCACGTCTTAAAGCTAGTTAATAGGGCGATAAATCCGAACGGCTATCGCTGATTTACGAGGGAATAGCTAGAAAATAGGAAAAGGCACCTTACTTGTGCGTTGTCCTTTTTTTTTGTTTTTTTAGGATTGTACAAATTTAATATACAGGGTGGGCCACTGAAAACTTACAATGGCTATAATTTTTAAGCCAAAAAATATAACAAAAAAATTAAAAACACCTTTCTATAATATCGAGGGGGAATACATATGACGTATTTTTTAAACCACCCCACTTGTGGCGCCTTTTTGGAAAGCCCATGAAAAATGTTAAACGATGATCATAAAGTTTTTAGGGTGAAATTGAAAAACTACCCCTTACACGAAAAATTAGGTGGACATTAATGAAAAAAGTGTTTTTTCAGCATAAGTTACAAATTGGGACCCAGCTAAACGAGGCAAATTAGGTATTTTTTAAACCACCCCGACACACCCTAATCTAATCTTCTAATCTCATCAATGCCATTTTAAAACCATTGCCATTTTGAAGCTAAAAATAAAAAATGTAGATAATAAAAAAGGCAACACAAAGATATTTTACTAATCGTTCAACCAAATTTTGCGATAACGCAAATTCTTCTTTATCATCTATTTTTTTACTTCCAATAAACAGGAATCTTAAAACGGCATATCTTTGCGTTATTGCACTGTCTTCTATCGATTTTCAATCGCAAATTTGGTGGTATTTTAAACCTTTATTTGATTCGCTAATTTGAAATAAAAATGGTTTATACTGTGGAAGAAAGAATTCAAATAGTTTTTCTTTATGGTGCTGAAGGTATGTGCTATTTGAGAACGGCCCGTGCTTTCAATGAGAAAAATCCGGACAAAAACGTAAGTGACGTTTATGTTAGGGATTTGATTCTAAAGTTTCAAGAAACTGGGTCGGTCAAAAATAAATAAAGGAGAGGGCCCAGGGTACCGAATGAAGAAATGCAGATGGAAGTTATTGGTCAGGTATCGGTCAATCCAGAAGCATCAACACCCCAGTTTGCATCAATCACAGGTATACCTCGAACATCTGTCAGAAGAGAACTGAAAATGCACAAATTCCATCCCTACAAAATGAAGATTCTGCAGGAACTCGGCGACGACGATCCAGATAGAAGGATTCCGTTCTGTGAACTAATGCCGGAGGAAATTCGAAGGGAATCTTCACTTCGTTCACTAAAATATTTGTTTTAGTGATGAGTGCTCATTTTTTTAAAACGGAATAAGCAGAACTGCAGATGAGGCTGATAAATGAGGTTGAAAATCAAAGAGATTTGGAAGTAAATTTAATTCTTAATGAAACCCTCATACACTTTCAGCAAGATGGAGCCCCTCCGCATTATTCTATTGTCACAAGGCGGTGGTTAAATAGATATTATCCAAGGCAATGGATTGGGCAGAAGGGATCCAATCGAGTGGCCAAGGTCACCTGACCTCACTCCTTTAGACTTTTTCTTGTGGGGCTACACTAAATCCATAGTCTTCAATACAAAACCAGGTTCGTTGCAAGAATTGCGGCAGAAGACAACTGAAGCATGTCGAAATATTCCGAGAGAGACTTTCCAAAAAGTGAGAGAAGAATGTGAAAATCGTTTGTATTTTTGTATGGAACAAAACGGCTGTCATTTTGAGCAATTGTTAAA
Source organism: Sitophilus oryzae (assembly GCF_002938485.1). NCBI lineage: Eukaryota > Metazoa > Arthropoda > Insecta > Coleoptera > Curculionidae > Sitophilus > Sitophilus oryzae. Next base: position 909,232 of record NW_022145884.1, on the reverse strand, counting down.
ATAAATTATCATTTTAAATTTCTTTCAAATTGTCACACATACATTTCTTATCACTACTTACCAGTAAGTAAGTTGAAGTCTGTATGACCATCGTTTAGCAATTTCAATTAGCTTTCCAAAGAAGTGTCACAAGTGGGGTCTCGCTATCTTGAGATTATAAGAGAACGAGTGGCACCTAGGGGTGGGTCGGGGTGGTTTGAAAAATACCTCATTTGCCTCATTTAGCTGGGTCCCAATTTGTAACTTATGCTGAAAAAATCACTTTTTTCATTAATGTCCACCTAATTTTTCGTGTAAAGGGGTAGTTTTTCAATTTCACCCTAAAACCTTTATGATCATCGTTTAGAATTTTTCATGGGCTTTCCAAAAAAGCACCATAAGTGGGGTGTTGCCATTTAAGATTTTCTAGTGAGTTAGGGGTGCCGCTTAAGGGGTAGATCGAAGTGGTTCAAAAAATACGTCATATGGTGTATTCCCCCTCGATATTATAAAGTTTTTTTTATTTCCTTTGATATCTTTTTTGGTTTAAAAATTATAGTCATTTTAAGTTTTCAGTGGCCCACCTTGTATAATCGTAATACATTAGAAAAAAGTAGAAAGTTTGAAAATATATATCTTATCTTTATATCCGAAATAAAGATATCAGAAAGGTAAAACAACACCAGGCCATCGTAATATATATATTTTCTCGTTTCTCTATTCTCAACAAACATCAAAATATCTAATTTTAGACCGATACTCTTATCCCTGCAGTCACTAGTCTAGCACCAATGCAATGTGATCGTAAAAATGTATCCCCAACAGCACATTACTAAAAATAAACCCATAAAATCAGAATTCCGGCTAAATACTACACTAACAGTCTAAAAAATAGTATCAGGTGTATATAGAGTGACCAAAATGGTGTATGGGTCAAAATTTATCAGTATTCCTTGAAAATTGCTGAGGTATTTTGCTACTGAAACAAAAATCTATCGTTAAAAGCAATTGTTGGGATAAAATCGACATGATGAATCTCCATTCTTGACATTTCTTTTTGACGTTTCAATTAACACATATTGTAATCATTTCAGTTGGAGGTTGGACCCTTTGGTGTTACACAGCAAAATAAAACACTAAATCACCACAATACACCAAAACACTTTTACTTTTACACCGGACGCGCGTTTCGCTAACCATGTCAGCATCATCGGCAGATGATTAAAAAACTGACTCAGTTTTTTAATCACAAAAAAATTGTGTTTACACACAATTTTTTTATCTAAAGTAAGTTATTTTTTTCCACAGCAACTGTTAAAATTGCCTTATATCTATCAAAAATAGAAGAATAGTACTTTAACCGCAAGGGTAGATTAAATGATACTTTAACAGCGAGGATTGGTTAAAAACTTTATTCTGCAATCCTATATTAAAAATATTCAAATTACAAAGAATCATCATTATTATTATTTGTATTCATGAAAGCTATGAACTTGCTATATCTACAAAGTAGTACAGTATAGCTTATCCTTACTTTGAAATATCAATGTTTTTATTGACCAGTATTGTATTTTTTAGGATTGAATAGTACGACCATAAACTGGACAGCTGCATTTTCTTTGATTTTTCAGAAAAATATGCTAAATGTATGTTTTCACTTGATCTTTGTTCTCGCACCTTTTTTAATTGCTTCCATTTTTGAAAATTTTTGTATTCCTTTTCATAAGTTATTCGGGATTTAAATGGAAGTAGTTTGGATATGGCGTTTGTCGCCTCAGACTGAATATCTGTTGGTAATTTACTTATTTCGTTTTGAGCCATTTTTGGCTCCAAATCAATCAGCAATCGACAGGAAAGAGAATTAAAAAATATTGACTCAAAACTGACAACTAAATTAAAGAGACAGCCTTATTTATTTGTCAAATTACATAGAAACGAACGCCAACCCAGCACAATATTTTTTCTACTCGTAATAAATTCCTGGAAATAATAATTTCTGAATATTTTTTATAACGTAACTCGCTATGGAAAAAAATATTGTTTTATACACGACGATAAAATTGCATTATCGTCTCCCAAAATTACCATAAAATACCATTTTATCGTCTTGTATAAAAAATAACTAATCTACATCTCTATTATATTATGTTACCTAAAACTTTATGATTTTTTTTCATAATCTTGAAAACAACTGAAATATTGTACTTTACTTCTTCTATCGTTGACTCACCCTATATACAGCTGCGGACAGGGTTACATCGAGAAATAGTAGAGGCCGTACGATAGCTCTGTTTCAATATAAAACAAGACGTAATTAAAGACTAGACGTTAGAAGGAATAAGACATCTTTATAAGACGGCTATTTTAAATTCAAATTGTAGTGTCTGCGATGGAGATCTTTTATGAATAGATTATAATTTAAACATTGTTTTATTTTTTCGGAGCCGCGCTGTCTTTTATTACTTGATGAATGGTGGCAGTAAGTGACTTGACATGATAATTAAATCGATATCTGTTTGGAGGTTTTTGGTGACTTAATAAATATTTTGACAGGAGCGTTAGACATGATTAATTTTCAGAGGAAAATGTATTTTTCTACAACATAAAAATAAGAAGTGGGTATACAATTAGATTTTCTACTTTACCAAATCGAATTGATAACATAAATATGGAGCACAGTCAAATTAGTAAAAGAACGGAGTCACAGTGGCTTCGAAATGGAAAACGATGTTAACTTAATTCGAGCTTTCAGACAACCGATATTATTATTAATTGTTACTTTAAAAGCAACTGGGACGCTTTTTTAAAACGAAAATATACAACAAAAAAATTGTATTTGGTGCAGATCGTCTCCAATCTTACGATATTAAATTAGAAATTTGTATTGCGATGTCAATACTAGCAAGATTTACTTTAGGCACGAAAATATTTGCGACCAAGAGTTTTTTCAATACACATTTTTACCATCCACGTCGCGGCTTTGTGTGCGTCCAAAATTCTTGAATTCAATTTATGTGATGCACATATCTACATACATAAATAAAACTTACTTCAAACACGCAAATATCTGTGATGAGCATTTTATTAGGGGAAATTTTTTACCAGTGAAGATGCGCTTAAGACTTTGAAACTCACCGCGCTATCTTCTTCTTACCCTATTATATCAATCTTGTAATGGTCATCGACAGTTAAATATTAATAAATTTACAATATAGTTTCTCTGAACCAGATGCTTACCGTGATGATGGCCTTAGGTATATGCATGTGATTACGTCAACCTGGTTGATATTTTGATTGTTTTATTTAACAATGTTGATTTTAAAACAAATCTACATCAACGTGATGCACGCAAGTGATGAATCGTTGATCTTATTTTAAAACATAATTTGATCATGGCAGCATTTAATTTTCCTGGCAATATAACAGTCAAAACCAGTGTATTGCATAAACCTTTGGAAAATTAATAAAAATGAAAGATTTAAAGTTTAAAATACTAGATAAAGAAGATAATCAACTCATTGAACTTCATGGACCTCTATGTCTTCTTGCAAGTCTATAGAATGTGGTGTCCCTCACGGTTCAGTACTAGGCCCTATTTTGTTTCTGGTGTTTATCAACGACATTGCAAATCTAGACATTAGCCGTAAAAACTGCCTCTTTGCGGACGATACTAGTTTCACTTGGAGCGGCCCAGGGGTGCAACTTTGTTCATGTTTCAAAGCGATAGTAAAGTAATTTGTAGCTTGAGGCACTATGTTCAGTAGAAACATCGATTCGTAGCGATATTCTGATTTCTCGCTTTGTGGCGAGGCGACTGCCTAGACATAGCCTAGACCGTGTCGCACACGTGTGCAAGAGTGTGATAATGATATCATATTTCGCAGCATTTGAGCGACAATAGTTTTGCAATGAACATAGTATCGATCTGGTTTCGACATCGCTTCTAAACGATCGGTTGATAACTTGAACAAAGTTGCACCCCAGATGTTACGGCATCTGGGCCTGCTATATTATATTCAGAGTTGATTTAATATGTAAAATTGTGTGTGTGGATTAATTTTAATTGTATTTGTCTGATGATGCTCGTATGAGCGAAACACGTGTCACATGATATATACGTAGAGACCGAGACTTTGAGTCTTTTTTCTACTCCTTTTTTAATTTATATGAGGTCTCTTTGAGAAGAATGGACGCCTTCTTTAAATTACTATATACTACTATATCCAGTGACTTAAGCACCATTAAATCTTGGTGCGATTTTAATCTCCTATGCCTCAACCTATCAAAAACTAAAGTTTTGTCATATAAAAGTACTATACAACCTTTTGTACTTAATAGCACCACTATTAACGTCGTGGACTCTGTGAAGTTCTTAGGACTTGTTGTAGACAACTCGTTAAAATGGGACTTGCACATAAAAGCTTTATCAAAGAAACTAAGCGCTGCCTGTTTTGCACTAAGAGCAGTTTCTAATGAACTTAACTTATCAACCTCTAGAATAGTCTATTATGCCCTTATTGAGTCGCATCTTCGTTATGTCCTTCCATTCTGGGGTACTTGCTGCGCGACAAAATATGATCGTATTTTCAAACTTCAAAACAGAGCAGTTCGATATGTATTGGGACTGAACAGTAGAACTCACTGTCAGAATTTATTTAAAAATTTCGAAATACTGACTCTTCCTTCTTTATTAATTTTTGAATCCGTTTGCTTAATCCGCAAGCACATATCTGCTATTCCCGAAAGGCCACCTCATAACTATCCATTTACGAATGCGGGGCACGATTTTTATCTGAAGTCATACTTACTGGAGAGAGCCAAGCCATATATGCAATAAACGAACTTTTTGTTGATGAAGAAGTGAGATGAAGTCGATGAAGAAGTTGATGAAGTGAAATCTTGAACAACTTTGAATTTTAAAATTTTGATCATTATTTCAAAATTTTGATCATTCATAGCATTAAATCTGCCCAAAGAAATTTTTCGTATTTTTAAGTAATAAGAATATATTATACGATATAAGAAAAATATGAAACGTTAAAAGAAAAATGCTGTGTATCTGTTCAATTAAAGGAAAATAGTATAAAAGAATTAAAAAAATGTCAAACTTCACTTAAAACGTTAAGTGAAGAGCAAAACCAACAAACTCCAGCGACAGACGCTGCGGTTTTATGGTACTGCAACGTCCATCGAACTAAAACATTGTCCGTTCTCTTGTTTCCGACACGTCAGAAGAGCCGATTCTTCTTCCTCTTCTTTTTTATTTTTACCGAACCGATTTGACACAAACACATTTCGATAAACTCGAGAACAAATAAAGTTTTGTCTTATCATTCGCGCAAATGGAAATCGTGACTGTCGTTTTATAAGTGTTAATTTGCGCAGGATTCGGTGATTGTTTGTTGATAGTTCTTTTTTACTTACTTGGTTGGTCGATGGACAATAAAGCGGACAAAACATTTCTTAATTGAATTCTCATACAATGGACATTTAGGTAAGTATATTAATAAAAAATGAGAACCTTCCAGTAAAATTGCCAACTAAATATTTATTGTTCTTGGCAGTATTTTTAGTACATATAAATGTATCTTATTAAAACTGAATTACTAACTATTCTCACAGAACGACCGGTCGACTTCATTAAGCTTCACCCGTACCACCTCTTCGGTGCCTCTCTTAATTCATAATTTCTTTTGTAAACCTTGTTGTTAACCATGCCGCGTAAAAAAATCTAAAATGGATAGGTCAGGTAACCGAGGAGGCCCCTGCCATTGGTCCACCTCTTCCTTTCCCTGAGTTTGCATAATTATGATATAAATAATTTTTAAAATTTCTAGCATTATGGGGGGTTCGGTTGCCATAATGAAAGTCATGTTGGAACCACTCTCTTGATGCGCGAGTCCCTAAATTTAAACATGTCTTTGAAAACCGTTCTCTAAAAACGTAAGTAACGTTCACCGATCAACGTATCCTCAAAAATGCATGGCCAAGAAAAGTTAAACTAATAATCCTACACGTTTTTCTTCATTTGAAAAATGCATATTTATAATTTTTGTTTATTTTAATTTACAAAGTTTGGATGTGACAGTTTCAAATTTCTGAGAGCAACGACGCGACGATTGTACTTGTTTCGTAGGCTAACTGTAATTGTATAAAAATTATAAGAATTGACTATAACTCAGTAATTTTTCGAAAGTGACATATTATAGCTTATATCGCTGAAAATCTTAGAAAGGGCGCTTTTTATGAAGTCATGGCCAACTATGGTTTCCATTTAGAAAACATATGTTTGTGTTATATGTCAAAAATGACAGGCTTTAGAAAAAAACGGACTCAAACTCATTAAGGATGCGATTATCTACAACTTTTATCTGAAAACTTTTTTTCTATTAATTAGGGACAATTTTTAAAATAGCCGAAATTTGTTTTTTTTTTCGAAATATCTAGTAAGCCATAAACTTTTTCAAAAATCTGAATGGCGCATATTTATGACCCACAAAACTGCAATTAATTTTCCAATTAACCGACTCTCTATCTCCTGTAGTTTCAGAGATACCATAGAGAACATATTAGAAAACCCACCCTGTATAAACATACGTTTAACATCGGGACATGTAAATTTAAATACACAATCAAAAACAAATATACAACAAAAGACACTTGTTCATTGCTTAGAGGAAGAAGAAAACTAGTCCACCAACCAATTATAATTCAATTAAAAGAAAATATTTCCTTCTTCGAATCTTAGATAAAGATCTGTAAATTTGCTGTCGGCATTCGGTTCCGTTTGATGGGTAAAAGTTGGGGCTAATTGAAAATTGGAAGAATATAAATAGCGTCACGATCCGATGCTTTGTGATGTTTTTACGCGATAGAAATCAGAGAAACGATTAAAATATTTGCAGGCTTGTTACTTAATTGCCGGATTCCTCGTCACACGATTTGAACGTTAACATGAAACTGCAATTTTTGAATTAGATGAATATCTTTATGAATTAAATTAAGTCCATAATATACAAAGATTGCACTTCAGTTGCTTAAAAATTTATAACACTTTTTACAGTAAAGTAAAAAAAAGTATTTTGGATACCTACATTAACTACACCTTAATTAGAGCTTTAAAAAACTTGTACGAATAATCGACATCGCAAATCAAAATAGGCAACACATCATCTGAAAAATTCTTCGTCGATAAAGGTCGACGACAAGGACGCTGTCTTTCTCCCACACGATTTAAAATATATGTAGCAAAGGTCTTGATACAATGGAAGAGAAAATGTAATGGAATGGGCATTAATAATGGAGGTACCTGTCTATATAGGTACCCTGCAGTTCACAGATGATTAAGTTATTAGCACCAAATTATACAGATTGTTAACTGGACGGTTACTTATTGGGGAACAGAATGGCAACGCTGCCTACATTCCAAATGAGTACTAAGCTAAGCTGCCGACTCCCCCCGTCGCGTCGTCCCTCGACGAGCGGGCCGAGGTTGCCATATTTCAACCATAAAGCTCTTGCCGCGAGTAATAAACAAATTAACAACCTGTATAATAATTTAGCACCAAATTACTTAAAAAGTAATCAAAATCGGCCACGGCAACTTTAAAATAGATCAAAATTTTAAGGTGCCCGCTTTTCCTGCCAGTGAGTGTAGAGATGGACGATGAAAAATTAAATGCATAACAGAGTAAAAGTTTTAGTTTGTTTTTTAGTAGTAATTTTCTATTTTGCGTTGAGTGTTTTTTGTTTTGCCGAGGAGTGTTTTTTTTCAGCAAAAGAAAAAAATTGAAAGATTTACTTCTGGCAACATTTAAAAAACCAAATCGATGAAAAGGATTACGCGAAAGATTGAATAGTAAATGGGATTTGTTTTAGCTGTCACTTTCAGAATTCGCATTGTCGATTTTCACTGAAAACAAAGAGAAACAATCTGATTCTTGGGCGTCTGCAAACTCGCTTATCTTATTTATTGCGTTTTTGTTAAAAGGATTTTTACAAAAGTCTGTTCTGAGGCTCAGCTAGAAGCTTTCTTTGCCACTTGTTTTTTAATAAGAAACCATGTACAATATATAAAAATTATTGCAACTACAAGAATTTCAGACGTCGATTGTCTTCAATAGACAGGTACAGAAATAGTGCATAACAGTGAAAACTATTCAGCTCGTTTTATTAATCTGGAGTTTTAGAAACATTATTCTTGATTTTTTATTCAGGATCTCTTCGCAACAGGTTCAAGTAATTTTTTTTTAAATCTAATTTAGATACAAATTTGATTATCCTTGAATGTGGTAGACAATTGATTTTTATTCATACTAAAACAATTTCGAAATTCTATTGTCTTTATTTATTATTTTAACCTACACAATCTTTCAGTCAGCTAATCTAAATCCAAAAATTATATATAGTAGCTCTAAAAGCCTAAAAGGCTCATGGCTTGATTGCTTATCTTTCTCCACTTATTTCTGTCTTTCGCCTTTATTCTTCACCCATCCACTCTTATCCTTCTCAAGTCCTTTTCTACATCCTTTTTCCATCTTGTTCTCGGTCTACTCCCCCTTCTCTTTCCACCTATTTCACGTCTCATTATCATACTAGGAATTCTTGTTTCAGCCATTGTTTTAATGTGTCCCAGCCATCTCAATATTTGCGCTCTTGCTACTCCTGTTATACTTGATGCCCGATATAGTCGCTTTAATTCTTCATTTGTTCTTCTGGTCATATGTTGTCTATCCTCTTTTCTCCAAAAATTTTCATCAGTATTTTTCTCTACCAAATTTCTAGCCTCGAATTTCCATGTCCATGTTTCACATGCATATAGCACTATTGGTCGTATGACTGTTTGGTACATTTTGATTCTAGAGATGTTCTTACTCTTAATAATTTTCTGTAGTGCGCTAACACATCTATTTTCTGCCATTATTCATGTCACAATTTTCTGAGTTACATTTGGTTTCCTTATAAATACGATTCCTTCATATATGAATGTATCTATTTCCTCAAACTTATATATATGTATCTTTTCTCTCTCTCAGAATCTATTTGTAGACATCTTCCCCCTAAAAAAATCCTATCTGACCACTCCATAAACTTAGTTTTCTTCTCATTAAACACTAAGCCTACTTTTTGCGCTTGATCTTCTAGTCTTTCGTTCAGCGATATCAGCTCTTTCCGATCTCTTGCTAATCAATCTCAATATATAATATCTATAATATAACTAATATCTCTAATATCTATAATATAACTAATATCTATAATATCTATAATATAACTAAATAATCTGCAAAGGTTAGGCAATGGTGTCTTTTTGTATACAGAAAACACTCTCTGTTGATTCCCACATCTTTTATAACTTTTTCTAATACTACAATAAACAGTACTGGAGATAGTGGTCCACCTGTCTTAATCCGTCCCTGATTATAGATTTTTCCGTTCTTTACTAGTTTCCATTTACTTCATTTATTGTCTCTTGGAGTGTCAATTTTATCATCTTGGTCGGTATTGCTAACCCCTAATTATGTTAAAGCTCTAAACACCTCTATCTTTCTAACTTTGTCTCGTAAGAAATAATCTACAGAATTTTATATAAAATTGAGAATTTTATCCATAATAATATTATATCATTATTCTCACCACATCATAATAATCATATATTCATATAGTACATATCGTCCTAAAAAAAATTTTGCTGCTAAAAGTCACTAACTAACATTTTTCCGAACAACCAAATTCAATCACTAACTATGTTTTGAAGCGGAGAATCGATTGCAAAAGTCATTAATTACGATTTCTGGCTATTTATGTTTTATTTTAATACCGAATAGTTACTAACTATAACATCTTTATGCAATGCAATTTATCTTTAGACGCATTTTTCTCGGAGGTGATAAAAAGTAAGTTAGTGACTTTTGGCAGCAATGGGACGATATACATAATCGAGTTACAACATTTTTCGTTTTCCGATTCCCAAATCTCCACCACATCTCCCCATCCATCCACTTTCAAACCTCTGTACAAAAATCCTTAGAACCCTCGCTCCAGCTCTTGCGTGGCCTTCCTCTTTTTCTTCTACCTTGGGGGTTCCAATTTAATATTTTCTTTGGAATTTGATGTTCTTATATTCTTTTTTCATGTCCATGTCATATTTATTGTTGAGTTCTGATGTTGCCTATGTTTAATTTTCATTTGGCGTTTTATTATTTTATTTTGTATTTTATCTTTCTTGGATTTTCCAATCGATCTTCTCCAAAAGTCCATCTCTGTGGCTTTTAGCGTTCTTTCAGATTTCTTTTTCAAGTGCCATACTTTAGGTATGTAAATATGCTTCTTATGATGGCGTTTGTAAATTCTTTTTTTTGTTTTCTATCGTTATATTCTCATCTTATTCCAGTATTCCATGTAGAAGTGAAACTGGTTTTCTGCCTTGCAGATTTCTTGCCTCATCTAATGTTCTGTCTTAAGATATTTTCATTCCCAGATATTTATACATATCGCATGACTTATCCTATAGGTAATCGTAGATCTTGTTGTCCACCAATGCACATGTATTCCTGTTTTTTTAAATTGCGTTCTAATCCCCATTTCGTCGATAAGTTTTCGGGTCATATATTCTAATTCATCTATATCTTGATCATTGATATCTTCATAATCACAGCATGATCATTTGAGTACAATAAGGTGTCCATAACCCATATTACTAAATTTCTGCTTCCGTGTTTTCAATCATAGCAATTGAAGGGTCCAGGGGAATAACTGGATAAGCGCCAATTACTTAATTTTAGGATTTTACAATATAGTAGGTCTAACTGGTCCCTACAAAATGTATAAACTGTGCAGCGCAATAAGTTGTTAAATTCTATGATATATGCCTTGTGAAAATATATAATTTACGGAAAGAACCTGATAATCACCAGCAGTCTTAGCTCTTAGTGCAAATTAGTAAAATGGTGGTTTATCATGTTTTTCTCCTAAACCCTTCAGTTATGATTATCAAAAATTCACAAAGATGGTGCCACTTCCGACGCTAATAAAAATTTGTATTAATTTGAATATGTCCTTTAAAGGACTGCTAGAAGAAATAATCACAATTTAAACAGATAAACCTAAGCAAATTAATTTACTAAAACAACTCAATATAGATAATTAACAGTTTAAATAATTTACAAAGATAATAAACGCCTGAAAAAAGTAACAATTAATTTCAAATCTCTAATTTAATCAACACAAACACTTTTTTAGTCCTAACGATTTACTTAGTCGCTTTAAAGTCAATTACGGGAATAAACAACGCATTTATTCAAATTAAACAGGTAATTGGTTGTCACATTATAAATTATACTTGTAATACTATTCATTTACGCGGTGAATCGACGTGAAACATGGCGTCTGAACATCGTACGCTTGAACGATGCTTTTGCATATCTAATTTAGGTGTAGCCGTTAAAGACACGAGTACTTACTGAGCATTACATCGGTATAATTAGGCGAGCAAGAAGTGTGTGTATGGAGATAAAGGCGTTTAATGTGGACTGATTTGTTCTTCTAAGTTAGAGGGACCTTATTTGTGATTAAGTTTTTATGTCACAAGAAGCTATACTGATAATTTGTTAATCAATGAGGTACGTTAGGAGATCTTGTATCCCAACAAAAACCTGAAATGTAAAAAGTGCCAAGTCTCGCAACGCAGTTCTTCAACTAAAAAAAGTTGTCAGATCTTCTGTAAAACCAAGTCAGTTACTTTAAGTGGATATAGAAGCATCTAATTAGGGTTAGCAGATGTCCGTATTAATCCGGACATGTCCGGATTTTTACTAGACCCTGTTGGATCCGGGCGGATTTTTTATAAGCGTCCGAATTTGAATGTTCCCTTTTTAGAAATGTCCTAACAATGCAATAATAATATATTAGTTTTAATATAATAATAGCTCCCGTATATAGCGTTTGACGCCTTGGGAGTAGCAAGGTACAGCTTGCCATAGTAGAGCCGTTCGGTATACAAGGAAGGTAATGTGGCTAGCACTACACTTCAACCGCCTATTATTACCTCAGGATTGTGAATCCCAAGTACTCATTTAAGGCTCAGTCAACCTAGGTACCCAAACTATTTTTATTTTAATAAAAATAGTCGGCTGATGAAATGCCGGGTGTGGGATTCGAACCCACCACCTTGAGGTTGGTAGGACAATATTTGGTAACAATTTGGTAACAATATTTGCTAACAATATTTGGATTAATAAAAGCAAGGTACAATTTTTTTCTTTTCAGTTAAACTTGTCATTAATAATGTCTTTTAATACAGTAGATTGTATAAAAAATAGCTACTTTTGCACGATCGTAGAAAAAAATACTTTATGATAATTCTACACTTGGTAGCTGTTTATCTTGTCTAGTAGGTAGTAATCCACTACCTTGAGATTGGTAGACAACAGCCTGTACCTCTACGCCACCGGGCACATGTAGTATGCACCAAATTTTAGTATTTAACTTTACAATATCCTGGTACCGTGAACCAACAAAACCAACATTAAGGAAGCCGGGAAATGTTTTTCCTGCTGTTGGCTCAACGATTCTAATAAATTTATGCACAGCACCGGTCGTTATTAATGTAAAATATATTGTTCGTGGCGGGTAATAACACGGCCACTTATTTTCTGTATTAATTGGAAAGGCATGTTGTGCGGAATTCCAACATGCACTCGATTTAATAAATCTGTAAAATGAGTTTTAAATCTTTAGAATTGCTAATTCGACAGGAAATCTATTGTTAGTATTTAAATCCTTAATAACTAGAAAATAATGTTTATTAAAAGTGTATCAGATTGAAAGTAGCGTATGATCCAATAAAAACAGCGTCAAAGACGGCTGGGAAATCGATAATAATTTTGGCGAGGTCAATCTCTAGACGCCAATTACTAAAAATTGACATAAAACTGGTCAAAATTAACACAAATATATATAAAGACTAGCGTGTACCAGCGACTTCATTCGCGTCGAATTAATCATTTGTAATGGTGATGATAAAGTAAAGCAGGAATTGCCATTAACATACAAATTGGATAAAATTTTCTCACATTTATGTCAGCATGAGAAAAAACAATATGGCGATATTATTATATAACTTGGTAATATTTGAGGGGTAGTTTCATCTCGTTGGAATTTGACTTTCGAAAAATCCGTTTGCCAAAAATAAGTTTTTTACGTCAAGCAGTTTAAGCAGAATCTTGGTTAGATTTTTGGTTCTCATCAACACACAACATAAATAAAGTTTATCGTTTTTCGAATAGCACTGTAATTGAAATGTCAATTATTATTGTTATTGACATGAATGGAGAAATCTCCATGGAGCCAATACCCATGACATGAATAGAGTCTCCCTCACATATTTAGATACTCTTCTTTTAGTTGAGCCCATTGTTGTCTATTGTTTGCAATTCGGGTCCAAGTTATACCTGAAAATTTTATAATATTATGGTTCCATCTCAGGTTTGGTCTTCTTCTAGATCTCATAATTCTTCGTGGGTACCATAAACTACCTTAAACTAAAGAAAGAAAGAAAAAAGAAACATCTAAAGTAATTAAAGGAATATGATAATTAAATTCGATGTAATTAGAATTATGTGTGGTTAACAAATACCTAACAAAAAAAAGTAGGTAACAGTAGTGGAAGAATAATATTTTTCTTCGTTAATACGAATTGCAAAATAAAGATTAGCGAATTGAATTTATATAAATCAAAAATTCCAGTAAATCAAACGATAGGAAGAAAGTATCGTGCAAGTATGTTTCTACATGGATAACCACACCTTTTTTAATGGTACTGTTTAATATACCCATAAATTAATTAATAAATCAACGTACATCCACCCCAACGAAGATTATATCCTACCATCACTAAATAGTTTCGTGCCAGTATAAATAGAAATTACGATAGCTGAAAAATAATATTCTGTTTAGTTCTTTACAATTATTGTTTACTCTAAGCTCTCTGTGATAATAGTAAGTGTAATAAAAAAAATATATTTTTTAAATACTAATGCATATTACTAATTTTAGAAAATGGTGCTCCGAATTTTCGTCATCGCTGCTATTTCTAGTAAGTAACATAGCAATTCAGTGTTAAATAATATAATTGTTGTCTGTATTGTCTACTGTGTGCATATTAAATAATTAACATATTAATTACAGCCTCAAATATAGCACATTATTTTAAAACTCCTTGGACTTTATTATGATTTTTTTGCTGCTCAGTATGGTCAAGAATTCATCTTAAAACAGGAAAATGCCTCATACAGCAAGAGTAGTTACTCGGTACCTTGAAGAGTCCAATATCATATTTATGGATTGACACACCCCTATAACTTTTTTATTTTTCATATAAAAAAAAAATTAAATTTGACACGGTAGTATATGACATAAATTAGGATTGATCTACGGTATTCAATTGGTTTCGGCCACTTTCTGTTTCACCGGAAATGACTACAACTTTTAATTTTTAAATGGCACCCTCGGTATATTTTCTTACTTTATTCTCAAGAAACTGAACTTCTGGAAACTGACATTCTGAATAGAATGCCATATCATATGTCAACTTTTTATATTTTTGCTTAAAATATCGTATTTTAAATTTCAATCTAGACTGGCATGGCTTTGTTAAAATCACTAATTTTTAATCAAGGAGCCTTGGAAAAATAGATTTGATCGCCTAATGTTTATTGCGTCTTGTCCTGGCAGGTTAAAGGATGCCCAAACTTTCTTAAGTTGACATATGATATGTCATTCTATTCAGAATGGCATTTTCTATCGAATAAAGTAAAAAATACCAAGGGTGTCATTTAAAAATCAAAATTTGTAGTCATTTCCGGCGAAATAGGAAGCGACGAAAACCAAATCTCGTTTTTTATTTGAAAATATAAAATAGTTATATCACTTTTGAGAAACACCCGGTATTAATAACTAACCATTTATTTAAATCCAATTATTAGTTGGTTTTACATTAATATACAGAGTCTTCCGAGATATTTATAGCCATACTTGCATGCTAACTAGCTAAGCTATTGGATAATTGGTTTTTGAATTTTAAATAATTGGGTTATAATCGATGCAAACACTTTTATACAAAAAATAAATAGAATTATTTGCATGGTTTCCAAGTTAAGCACTATGGATTTGTTGCGGTTGCATTGGTTAAACTAAAATAATTGAAAAAGGGTTAATGCGAATATAGACAAATATTTATAAGGATTCTCGACCGTATGAATGAATTACAGTGGGAATTCTTGGGAAGCGGTATGTTCTAAATCAAACTCAATTTATTCTATAGCGCTATATTGCGACAAGGTTTATATCTACCTCTGGAGCGTAAAGAATTAGAGTTATACAGGTATATACACAAAATACATAAAAAAATTGCAAAGCAAACATGCAAAATACATTTAACACGTACTGTATCCGGTATACTTACCGGGTGCGTCTCAAAAGTGGCTCACCCCTATAACTTTTTTATTTTTTGAGATAAAAAAACTAGATTCGGTATGTTAGTATATGACGTAAATTAGGATTGATTGACGTATTCAATTTTTTTTTGGTCACTTGTCACTGTTTCACCGGAAATGACTACAACTTTAGATTTTTAAATAGCACCCTCGGTATTTTTTTACTTTATTTGAGAGAAAATGTCGCTCTGAATAGAATGACATATTACATGTCAACTTTTGTCATTTTTGCTTTAAAAGGAATTCGTATTTTAAATTTCAATCTAGAGTGGCTGTGTTAAAAATACTAATTTTAATCATAGAGTCTCGGAAAAATATATTTGATCTTCTAGTGTTTTTCACGTCTTGTCCAGGCTAGTTAAAAGATGCCCAAATCGTATTTTTAATCATATCTCTTTTTTTTCAAATGGAACGAGGGTGGCTCATTGGCATATTTAAAAAAATCATTTTTTTATGAATAATTTGGTACCACACACTTGGTATTGTCCACACTATTGGAGTGAAATTGTCCAAAAAGATTTATGGTCCGACTTGATCAAAAAAGATTTATGTTACGATTTCAAATAAACTATTATGAGAAAAAAAAAATCAAAATTTTCAATTCAAAAGCTGACATATAATACGTCATTCTACTTAGGGTGTCATTTTCTATCGAATTAAGTAAAATAATACCATTTAAATATCAATAGTTGTCATTTCCGGTGAAACAGGAAGTGACCAAAAACAATTGAAATACGTCAATCAATCCTAAGTTATGTCATATACTAACATACCAAATCTCGTTTTTTTAACTGCAAAAAATATAGGAGTGAGCCACTTTTGAGACGCACCCAGTATAGTAGATAATATCGTACTCTACGATATCGGGATATGAAATCTCAGAAATTTGGAGTTTTTTAAATACTGTAACTTATATAAAGAAAGTCATGAAATATATTCGTGTTGAAAGTTTTGATATGAAAATTCCATTAATAGATTGATAATGTACGACCAGTCAATGAAAACCTCGATGAAAACAGAAAAAAAATCAGAGTTAGAATGAATTACCCCGAATTGTTATTAAAATCAGATAAAATACTAATATTTAACAAATATACCTTCCATAATATAGACTAATATAATATTTCTTATTATCCCCTTAGTTGTTTTAACATCAGCCGGCATCTCACACAATACAATTGATGTCGTAGTTTCGGAACACCAATCTCAGGGGTCTCATTATCAAGAACTATCAGGCGGCTACGGTGGAGATTATGAAAGTAATTATTTAATTATTTTTTTAAGTAAATTTTAAGTATATTTTTAATTTTATTTTATTTGTCTATACATAGCAAATTTACCCCTCTCTAAAGACTTTTTACTAATTTACTTAATAAAGTTATTTCAGTTGGATAATACATTAAAATATTTTGTTTGGCATCCCAATATTAAAAATATCTAGAAATAATTATGTATAATATGTATTTATATCAACTGAAATAAAATACAATTTTTCATATTAAGATTTTTTTCTCAAACATCTAATACTTCTATTTTTAAAACAGGCAGCTCTTACGATGGTGGAAAACAGTACGCAGGAGCTGAATTAACAAGTTTGGCACACTCCTCCGCCCAACAAGCTAAGAATGCAGTTCAAAACCAAGGCACAGCTGGAAGTCAGGCTGCTTTTGGGATAAAAAATACCCTCGCAAGTGCTGCATTAGGTGTAAGTAGTCATTTGAGACTCTTATTTATTCAATATATTAAAAAACAAATTGGTTTTAGGCCGCTCAAACTGCTCAAGCAGCTCTAGTAGGAAAACAAGCCATAGTTGCTATATTAAAAAGACAGGTGTCCGATGCCCAGACTCAACTCCAAGCAGAAGTTGCTCAAGCCGAATTAGCTCAACATGCTTTGGGTTACATCGCACAAGCTGCTCAGCAGGCTCAAGGATTGACTGCTGCTCTAGCTTCAGCTTTAGCCTCAGCTCAAAGTAAGTTTATAATAAATAAGGAAAAATGGCTGTAACTTTCGCCACTGAAACAGAAATATACAAAATAGAAAAGTTATGCTGAATTCAAATGGATAGCAGCTGCTCAGTGTTTTTTTAATAGTAAAATAAATTTGCATAACCGAAAAAAATACGCTTACGTCTTTAAATGTGTAATACTACTCCAAATAATATTTAAATAAATTACATTCACTTATACATATTTTGACTATTCTAACTCTAGGTGGCGAACAAACTTCTCTGAAAGCTGCTACTGACGCAGGCACTGTAGCTGCTTCGCAACAACAAATGGTGAACGAAGCTAAACAAAGGTTGGGTGTTTTGTTGCATCAGCTTGAAGCTGCACTTCTGGAGTTACACGAAACTGAAGTATCCGCTTATAAAGCAGCTGAAGCTGCTCAACTTGCCCAATCAAATGCTGCAGCAGCAGGAGCTGCCGTTGTTGCTAGCTCGGCTAAAGTACAAGCAGATGGATCAGGCGGTTATCATCATCATCATCATTAGCAATGCATCGGAGTGAAAATTTGTACAGACACAATAAGTTCCTTATATGTTTTTATATTTGTAAATAAACCAGATTTTGTTGAAACAAAATTGTTTTACTTCATAAGTAGATTATTAAATACCTTTTTCTCCTCATTGTTGATACTCGAGCGTGATCACGCCATAAGGAAATTGGTTGTATACTTCATCTGTCTTTATACCACCTTCATCTGTCTTTATATTGCGCCAAAATGCTAGTGTCGTATGTTTCTTTATTATGGTTTCCATTTGATCTAATCATTGCTATGGAGATCTTACGCAAGGTCGTCTTCCATGAAACTTTCCTTAAAAAAATGTTTTGACGTCTTCCGGATACCCAGTCGCCATTGTTCCCTATCTACCCACAGGTCGTCTTCGAGCTCTCGCTTAGCTTCTTGTCTATTCCTTCTCTCGAGTTCTTGCGTAGGTAGTCTTCCACTTTTTCGTTGTCCCGCTGGTGTCCAGTTGAGGATCTGTTTTGGAAGACTCTCCCTTGACATTCTTTGTACGTGGCCATGCCATATTAGTTGTTTCGTTCTTATGTCATCAGCTATTGTTCGATTGAGACCCATAATTTCTCGAATTCTATTGTTTTGCATCTTTCTCTTCCGGATTTACCTACGACCCATCTCCAGAAATCCATTTCTATCACTTCCATGGTGCTCGCAGCCTTATCTTTTAGCTGCCATAGCAAACAATGCTTTTTTAACAATTGTATTATTTATTTGACGTTTTGATTTAGATATGTTACTATCCCACAAGACGCTGTTTAACATAGAGAATGCCTTCTTCCATGAGCGTTTCTATCCCTTATCCAGGGTGTGATCATTTGAAATTTTGGCTTCCAAGCATTTTTAATTTATGCAAACCGTTAATACTTTGATCGTTTTCAAGGGAGAAGTTTTCTTGGACTCTTATAATAGTAAAATGTTTATTTATCTAAAAAGAGAGCAGGTGTCATCTCAAATATGGTAGAAGTAAGCCACTTGGACTATCTTTACCTCGTGTACAGTTCCAAATTTGAGCCTTATCCATGCGATCTCAAAGTAGAATAAGAGATTGCATCGATCTCAAAGTAGTAATATGATCTCTGGTTAAAACTGTGGGTTAATTTAATGCTGATCAAAATGCCACATAAAAGTTTAAAAATTGCGAATACTTTAGAATATTTTGAAAAAAAAGATTATTCGCTATTTCTATTTGAATAGATATAGCAAAATAAATGTCATATACTCCTTGCTATTTTTTTATTCAAGAATGTGTTATTCAAAATGGATATTTCGCTTTGAAGTGCCATCATGAACATTCTTTTTTTAAAGACGACACTGGTTATTTTATTGAAGATTTTAAGAGTTTCTAATGTTCCAAAACCATTGATAACATTTATTTTGAAAAATTCATATTAATAGCATTTTCCATCAGAACTCATGAGTTGTTTTTTCCTGAGTTATAAATCACGCGATAGAAAGTTAGAGAGACAGAGAGAAGGAGAAATATAGAGAAATTTTTATAAGAAATTACCAGGAAATCGGTAATATATTTTCGGTATCATACGTCATTGAGGGCATCATACGTCGTTTTGGGGCATTATAAGCTCTAAAAATTCGTAGTAAAAAACCAGAGCCATATTAATTGATGACAGCAGTTCTAAGGCAAAATATCGGTTTGAAAATTTTATAACACCATTTTGTTGAACAAAAAGAGACGAAGAAAAAGTCAATCATATTTTGTTATATTTATTCAAATAGACATAAAAAATAAAAATTAAATAGCGAATATTCGGTTGTTTGCAAAAATCTTCGGCAGGTAAACGGAATGTTTAAACTTTTAAAATAACATTTTGTTCAGCATTAAAATACGCATCTTTGCCTCCAATTAACCTACCTTTTATCTTTTATAGTTTCCCAGATCTCAATGATGAGGCTCGAATTTGTGAAACTTTGTACAAGTAAAAATCTGATGACTACATCACAAGTTCGTGTGAGTGGAGTCCTACACGCTCTACATTGCGTATGGTACTGAAGGATCTGCAATTACTCCATACCACTAAGTTTGGGAAAGCAGTAGCTATAATTTTTGGTAATGTGTTAATGTTTATCAATTTTGATTCAATATTAAAACACAGCAATAGATAAGCATAAAATAAACTAAAGAAGAATTTTTAATGTTTTTAAACTTAATAATTTTATTTATTTAACTCTTTTTATTTATTTAAGACTTCGTTTAAATTATTGCATCTAACTTTACATTCATACGTGCAACTACAATTATTAGTTTACCTCATTACCGACTTTTTCTCTTCCTCTAAATCTAATTTAGGTAAAATTTTCGAATAATACCCTACACAAAACCGATTTTTAAAAGTCTAAAACCTAATTTCGGGATACGTCACGGCAAAGCAGACAAGTTCAGCTTGATTTGTATTCAAGCACAAGTTTTCCATTAGGCTGACGATGTCGGGTTAATGAGATAATTTACAGACATCAAATCTATTTCGGAAGTTTAGACGACGCGATACGACGCTGCCGCCGACGAAAACAAAGAACGACGCCTGCAAATTTCATAAACAAATTCACTTCCAATAGGTAGTCAAATAAACAAATATATTGTTTTATAAACTAGCGAAGTAAAAAATGCGCTTAGTTATGATTAAAATAACTTATCTCACATTAATTATTAGTAAATCTTAAAACGGGTAAAACAAAATATAAATCGTAATTAAAACCAAAAATTAGTTTATAATTGGTAAAAAATATTTATTATATATGTTACAGTAAAAGTTGGAAATCAGTGATTCTTAACAATTACTAGTAAAAGCTCAACAGTCACTGATTTGCTAAGACTACGCCAGTAAAAGTTCAACAACTATTCTTGAAACCAACTTTTACTAGTGAATGCTAGCATTCCCTGGACGATAGCAGTGAGTTTGAAAGATTCAATTAGCGCGATCGCCAGATGTTGTAAAATATAAGGATAAATAAGGATAAGTTGAATAACAGGCAATATAAGGATAACATTAAATTGAGCTAAACTTTGGCAACGTTAACAAACATCTGCGTAAATTCGCTTTGTTTTTTGTGGTTATGTATAATTGTTTTGTACTCGTTGTAAAAAGTGCTGTGCGGTATTTTCCCTATGGAAGAGATTTTCTGTGAAAAATTAAGCCAAACTAAGCACTCGCAAGAATGTAATAGTGCTTGTTTTTCATTCTTTGCAATATAATGAAATCATAGCAAAAGTTAAGTATGCAAGAGAAAAATATATTAAAGAATCTACTGACTATGAACTTATTAAACGTTTTGATATGCTTAAAATAGCGGGTTTGAAATTCCCGGTTGAAGAAACTTCGGGTATACTTTACTTTGTCCACGGTGTCCACTTCACTTTGTCCAATGTTTTTTTAATTGTTTGTACACTTCAAAACAATGTTTGATCTATGTTTTGTATTTTAATATTTTTAGAAGGTTATGTCGTTATTTTCTATAATTTTTAATAAATATACTAAAATTTAAATTGTCATTTTAAGATATGTGAATCAGCTTAAATATTGTGATGATCCAATATTTTTAAAAAGTTTTATTTGTTTTAACTTCCTAAAAAGTTATTCCCTCCAGCACACTCGCCCTGTACAGTAGAATAACTTTTACTGGCAACCTTTAGTAAATGTTACTTTTACTAGTGAATGTTAGAAATTACTAGAAAAAGTCGACAAATTTCTTTAAAATACCACATTCACTTGTCAAATGCGTAATTGCTAGCATTTCCTAGTGAATGTTAACAATCACTGAATTTCCGTCTTTCACTGTAACATATATAATTAATTAATTTAAATTTATTAGACTTAAGTAAATTTTCGATAATAACTTGATAATGTCGCGTCCCAAATCTTTGTGGTATTTGTTAATCTTCTTAGAGTATCCAGGGTTGGACTTCGACACGTCGAAAATACGTCTACTATGAAGTAAATGCCGAATGCCGACAATGTTGATAATGTCACAGGCGCAGGTTTGAGGTTAGGAAGAAGAATTTGGCTATTTAGCAACGTATTTCGAGTTTCAGGTAGCTTTTAATTCTTTATTTTCGTTAAATCTTGGAGTAGTACCCAATTTCTTTTTCAAAAAGGCAAAAAATTTAGATAATTACCGATTTATTGTTTGATGTTGGTTAGGAAGCTATTGAGATTAAGACTAGTTCTAAATTGGGACAATTTCACATTCCACAAGGATACGAGAGACAGTCAGGGGACTCTGACTTGTCTCAGAAAATAAAAACGAAGAGAGGCTTGTAATAAATATTAATGTGAACATTTACAGTGGCCTGTAACATTTACAGTGAGGTTATTAATTTTTTATTTTAAGGTGGTTGCTTTTGATCTGTCTTAATTTGCAGTAGTGTAACTTTCAAAGAAAATACTTGTGATTTTCCAGAGTGTATTAAGGGAATCCAAGTTGAATTAAAGAATTTACCAGATGCTCGTTAAATCGGTGAGAACATTTATGAGAGTATACGTCGAGTATACGTCATTCCATTCTCCAACAAAGTCCTCCTACACTGGGTGCCTGCTCACCAAGGGATAGAAGGCAATGAAAAAGCAAATAATCTAGCTAGGAAAGGAGCGAACACTCCACTAACTGGACCAGAACCGTTCTGCTTTCCAAGTGGTAACCAACTCAAGGCGGAACTCAAGAACTTGGAAGATTCCATCCGCAACCTGGAATGGAAATCTTGCAATGGTCTAAGGCACTCGAAGAAGTTTCTGAGGGCTTATGATCAAGAAAAATCACAGATCTTCCTGGGTCTGAGTAAGAACAATCTTCGGATTGTCACGGGGTTTTAACAGGACACTGTCTCCCTCAATGAACACCTCAGTAGATTGAAACTAAGAAGAAACGGCGAATGCAGATTCTGTGGGGAAGATGGTGAAACACCAGTACACCTCATCACTGAGTGCGCCGAGACGACAACCATTCGTGCCATGAATTTTGGTACGACTGATATTGGAGATGGAGAACTACCCTCTATAAAACCGTCCCAGATACTGGCTTTTGTCAAAGCCCTGGGACTGTATGATGAGTTATGATTCAAGAAAGGGGGACACAATGGATCTGTAAGGTCGAAGTGATTAACCCCCCTCCCACTCATTCTAAATTCTAAAATTCTTCTAAAATACGTCCATTCTAGAAATGCCATTAAGATGAGTTTAGACGCGCTTAGGTCCGCTATTTTCAAGAAATACCAGTATGACTAGGAACCTAAATAAAAGTGATAGAAGAACCAAACGAAACTACTCGAATTAGAAGATCTAACTATATCTTGAGCATCTAATTTTTGGTTTTAAGTATACGTTAGAGCACTGGCTGGATACAGTCTTTCTATACAAGAGAGGGCTAAGGAAGCATTGAAGTTAGGTTTTTCAAGGAAGAGGAACGATTAATTTTCCCTGATTGACTAATGATTACTTATTTCTTCGGATATTTTTGGCTATTTAGTTTGACTCAGAATAAAGTGAGGTTCTGAACTTGTAAGCGGTAGTTATTGTTTTCCTGTTCATTTGATTTCAGTACATTAGACTGTAGGTCTATAATTATGAGTTATTAAAAAATATTAAAATGTATCAATAATATTTTTAATATTTTGCATTTTTCCTTCTTTTGTTAAAACAAGTATTACCATTTTTTCAGGTACATTTTCATCACTTTTTAAAAAAAGAGGAAAACAAGCCTTTATTACTTGCCTTAGCGATTATTCGCAAGCTGCGGATATGCATACTTTGCGGATACGACTGTCATTTAAAATCCAAAACTGTTGGTCCAATTTATATTTTACTCTCTATAAGTAAATAAAAATTAAAATAAAATTTATAAGTATTGAAGTTCTGGTTCCGAAAGTTATGGAGAAATCCAACGAGACTACAGAGTAGTAGATACTAAAACAAAATCACCGGAAAATTCTTTTTCACCGGCTTTGTGCGGTAAAAAATTATCGGCCTTATTAATTTATAATCTTATTTTCCGGACTAAAATGAAGTACCTATGTAAAGGTGTGTTTTAAGGATATTGCCAAAGAAATAAATAATTTTTACTGTGATTTTAGTAGAATAATAATTTATAAAATAATATTTGTTGTTTTAACAGTGTAGGTACGTAACTAATTAAAATAATATGTGCTAAAATAAAATGGGACTGTTTGTGGTCTTTGGCGTTTAGTATCGAAACAGTAATCCCACAGTACAGCACTATAATGAACTCGTTTCGAAGATATAGTGCAACTGACAAACGAAAACGTATCACTTAACCGGCTATCTGTAAATCGGTGGTTATACCAGTATACTCAAATTTACTTGCAGGTAAAACCACAGGTCGACTTGTCGTTTCAATATCATTTGTATTTAGCTAACTATGTTATCGATCGGGCTTTCATGTGCCCATTTGATGAATTAGGGTTAATTCAATTTGCATTAAATATGGTCAAATACCAACAAATAATAGTAATTCTTTCGTAATATTAATCAATTTATAAATTGCTTGTTTGTGTTATTTTGATCAGCATATTGAAAACAGAATTTCCACTCAGTAGTTTAATATTTACTTGGGTTCCTCGCTCTCGTGAATTTGTATACATCATTCTAGAAAGTTGTTGGCCACCCACCGCTTTATAGCCATTCCCGTGATGCAGAAAGCTTTCGAGCCTTGTTGATTCTGATTCTCGTAGCCAAGTATCCAAGTCTCCAATGTATCCAGGCCCACCCAATGTAAGAATTGACCTCCGTGGAAACAAATGTATTTAGCGCTGCTTGGCTGTCTGTACAGATACTTAAACGTATGTTCTTTCCTGCCTTATTATTTCTTCTGCTCGATAATGGTTGACGTTATTTTTCCCCGGAAGTTTGTTACATCATTAGATAGGCTTACGGGAAAAGGTATTCCTTGTTTCGGCCCTACTATTCCAGCTCTCTATGCTTTTCGACATTCTTCGACCCACCTGTATACCAGGTTGCCTAAGCTTGAATAGATGCACCATTTATTTAGTTTCCTTTCCACATTATAGTATTCTAATTTTTTTGTTAAATGTTAAGGGGAAATATACCCACCACAGGTCGACTTGTCGTTTCAATATCATTTGTATTTAGCTTACTATGTTATCGATCGGGCTTTCATGTGCCCATTTTGAATTAGAGTTAATTCAATTTGCATTAAATATGATCAAATACCAACAAATAATAGTAATTTTTTCGTAATATTATTCAATTTATAAATTGATTGTTTCTATTATTTTGATCAGCATATTGAAAACAGAATTTCCACTCAGTAGTTTAATATTTACGTGGGTACAATTGGTTTATCTCTATTCATTTTTTAAATTTGCTTCTGTAGACAGGTATTTGCATCCAATAGCAATATTTGATTCATTCAGCTTATAGGTAAGAAATTAAAAAAAATCTATGAAATATTTGTATCCCAGAAAGAATATTTTTAGATTAAATATTCACTTCTCTGGACTTATTGCACATTCTTCCAAAATTGGTTCTGCACTATATCACACAAATTGAGACCTTGAGCATACGACCTTGAGAATACGTTAATATTAGATTAGATCAGCTATTTTAAATTTATTTAAACTAATTTCAAGTCTGGCTCTGTTTTTTTAATATTTAATATATTCATCTGTACACTATTGAGAAGCTTTCAAACATAACAGTGACGTGGTATAAACAATCAAATAATTTCCCCGGAAGTTGGATTGGAAATGGTTGAGCAGTATAATGGCCAGCGAGGTTCCTGTCAGATGACGTCAAGTAATTCGACAGGTCCAAATTTTACAAGAAAGTAAAATCAACACATCTCGGCAGTTACAATAAAGAGTACAAAATGCATTCGAAAGTATAAGATCTATTCAAAAGCTATAAATAAAATTGAATGAAAAATACATTTTTGGAATATGCAGGGTGGTAACCCTTTCGAACATGTAGACTATGTAAAGCATTAGAAACTAGTTTGTAGAAGTTAATTGATTCATAATAACTACGATTAATATTATGCAATTTATTAGATCGTACACTGAGCATTTCAAATTCACAATAAGAAAAGTTAAAAATAATATCTTTAAATTGCTGATTTGGATATTATTTATTTGAATCTTTCAATTGGCTCAAGTTTCCTTATTCAATATTAATTAGCACTGATCAATATTGTTGCAATGAATATAATCAGATTAAATAATTTAAAAAACAGAGTCGGACTTGATTTTTTTTAAAATAATAATTAAATAGTTTTGTTGCTGTTAAGGTACCAAAAACAAAAAAAAAGTATAAAGTGTGGCATATCACTGTACTCAAGAGACTGAGCTCTTTCAAAATGTGAAATAAAAAATGCAGGTCCGTATTTAAAAAAATTAAGTTGGCCTCTGTATCTCACAATTTATCAGCTAATTTGAAAATCTAAAAATACTATCAGATAGCATTAATAAAGTGGCTATGAGAATATGCAATTACATTTTTTATTTTCTAATAAGTAACGACAGGAAAAAAAAATTGGCGCCGGGAGGCACGTATAGCCGCCCATACTAAAATATGTTAATATCTCGAAAACTGCGACTTTGACTGATTTTGATCTTATTACAAATTTTGTTGCAAATATTATTCCTAATCTTAATTTGAAAACCGCGTTTCGCTAGCTACTGTAATTTTGGAGTTACGATTTTTTAAATTTTTAACCCCTCCCATATCCCCTTCTACCAACCCCCCACCCCCACCAAAAACCAACGGCCAGATTCTCGGGTGCCACAGTATTTTTGTGCCGAATTTGGTTAAAATCGGTTCAGCGGTTTTTGAGTTATCGTGTTACAGACGGACAGACGGACGGACAGACAGACACCATGAAAATATTTTGTATTTAGGTCATTTATGACCCAAGTAACTCATTTTGAGTGAAATTAAAATAACTTTTTTTTGTCGATCCTAATAGCCTACCATACCTATTGGTATGGTCGGCTAATAAAATTAGTTTTCAAAAAAATCCGTTTTTTCCTAAAAACTCAGCAATCCTTGAAATTTTTAAAACTTTTTTGGTGGCATCTTGGTGAACAGCCCAAGGCGCAACTTTGCCCCAATTTAACCATCTTCGTATCTATTACGGTTTTTGAGATACCAATGCTCGTACCTCGAATTTGTAGCACCCTGTATATAGCATATAAAATATGTTCTGTCTTTCCTTCTGCAGTTTTACAAAATCTGCACGTGGCTTTAATCGTCAACCTTATCAGCTTGAGATACCTATTAACCTTACAATATCTGTTAGTATAGCTATAGTGAGTCTACTGACTCACTATAGCTTTGGCTGTCTTTCTCTTTTTCCTTTTCAGGTCTGCCGAATGCTCTACTATAAACTTCCTCGCTCTCGTGAATTTCTACATCATTCTAGAAAGTTGTTGGCCACTCACCGCTTTATGGCCATTCCCTTTTGAGCCTTGTTGATTCTGATTCTCGTAGCCAAGTATCCAAGTCTCCAATGTATCCAGGCCCACCCAATGCGAGAATTGACCTCCGTGGAACCAAATGTCTTTTGCGCTGCTTGGCTGTCTGTAAAGATACTTAAACGTGTGTTCTTTCCTGCCTTATTATTTCTCCTGCTCTATAATGGTTGACTTTATTTTTCCCTGGAAGTTTGTTACATCATTAAATAGGCTTATGGGAAAAGGTATTCCTTGTTTCGGCCCTACTATTCCAGCTCTCTATGCTTTTCGACATTCTTCGGCCATCTGTATACCAGGTTGCCTAAGCTTGAATAGATGCACCATTTATTTAGTTTTCCTTTCCTGATATAATTATTCTAATTTTTTTGTTAAATGTTAAGGGGAAATATACCCCCGAAAAGTTAAACATGTCTTGTTGGGTAGGTAAATAAGATTTTACGCACTCGCGTTTTACAAAAAACATATATATTTTTTCAGATTTCTGTTTCAATGGCAAAATACCCGGACATTTTTCAAAAAATAAATCAAAGGTGACATTAATTGTTACCATGGTGCTATAGATATTAATTAACACAGGCCTTAATGCTACAGTACTGTGCAGATTAAATGGATTTAAATATAATTTCTTTTTGTGTAACACAAAATTTTAGTAAAAAATTAATCTGACTACATAAAACACTTAATATAAATAAAAATAAAATTATACTACATAAAACACTTAATATAAGATGAAAAATAATGTATGTGATCTTCGATCTGATCGCATTCAGACGTAAACAGTAATAGCAATGAAACTCACTACCTCGTTATTTATCATCGTTCCGTCGCGTCGTTGCATTGTACGAAACTGGAAACTCTCAACCGAGGAAGACGATGGAAATGTAAGATATTCCGGGGGCCTATCGGACCCCATTAATTATTTTAATGCCGCGACGGTCCGTTTGCCGCGATATCTTTCGTCCCACGACGAGTTATTTGTCGAAAGTGTCAAAAGGACCCATAAATTCGGCAGGATTGCGTTAGGGCTCAGCCACGTTCGATCTTCGGGGAGCGTAGTTTTTGATCGGCCACTATTAAAGTTTGTAAGATTTTCTCCGTTATTTTTTGTTTCTTACAAAATAATTATTTTTTAAAACAAAAGATAAATGCATTGTTCAGGCATCTGTAGATGCTGCTATTGAAACTAGAAGAATTTCATACTTCCATTGTCCTTATTTATTTTGATTAACACAACGTTTCAGTCAGAAAAATCACTGACCGTTAACAAGTGTAAAATTCTAATCTAATTCCTACAACTACTGTATAAAAAGATGAAGGAGACTGCTGGCATATATAAAAAAATGAGATCAACTGTGACAGTCAATAACCAAAGAACCATTGAGAAAGCATAGAAAAGAACAATGTTTGGGAAAAGTATATAGAAGAACTTTTTGACGATGAAAGGCCCTCAGCTGATATCAATAACTCACTAACCGGCCCATCGATTATTAAGATGAGATTGAAAAAGCCATACTTAATTCGAAAAAAAAACAAAGCGGCTGGGCCAGATGAAATTCCTGCAGAAATACTTAAGCTGCTAGATGAGAGAGGCATTGCAGCATTACATAAAGTATTCAATATTATATATGAAACAGGTCACTACCCCAAACAGTGGTTGCGTTCAACTTTTATACCCCTGCCTAAGAAAACCAATGCCAGAAAGTGTGAAGATCACAGACTTATCAGCCTGATGAGCCATACCCTAAAAATATTTCTGAAAATAATACAGCAAAGAATTTACAAAAAATGTGAAAGGGACATAAGCGATTCGCAAATGGGGTTCAGACAAGGGTTAAGGCACCAGGGAAGCGATAGTTGCAACACAGGTGCTTGTCCAGAACTGCTACGATCAGAGAAAGAATGTGTGCCTGTGTTCCATAGACTACGAAAAGGCATTCGATCGCGTACATCACCACAAATTAATGCAGCTCCTGAAAAGACTTGATATAGATCATAAAGACATCCAATGCATTGAGAAGTTATACCGGAACCAAACAGCACAAATAAAATTGTCCAATACCATGTCCAATCCCATACAAGTTAGAAGGGGGTGCGACAGGGTTGCGTGCTGTCTCCATACCTATTTAATTTATACTCAGAAGCTATTTTCCAAGAGGCTCTGGAGGACGTGGAAATGGGGGTCAAAGTTAATGGAGTGTAGATTAATAATATCCGCTATGCCGACGATACGGTCTTAATTGCAGACAATATACACGACCTACAACAACTGGTCAACAAGGTAGGAGAACAGAGCAAAGCAATGGGTTTAAACATCAACATCAAGAAAACCAAATTTATGATTATATCCAGAAACCCAGATGTGTTTATAAACTCCATCCTAACATTTAACTCAAGGCCCATAGAAAGAGTAGATAAATTTAAGTACTTGGGCATCTGGCTATCCGAAGATTGGACATCAGACAAGGAAATTAAATGTCGCATCGAACAAGCTCGGCAGGTATTCTTGAGGTTTCGAAAAGTACTTGTCTATGCTGATTTTGACCTTAGCCTTAGATTAAGATTCGTAAAGTGTTGTATGTGGTCGGTGCTCCTTTATGGTATGGAAGGTTCGACATTGAAAGCAGCTACCATCAACAAATTGGAGGCTTTTGAGATGTGGCTATATCGCAGAATCCTGAAGATACCTTGGACGGCTAGAATGACAAATGATGAAGTTCTCAGACGCGTTGACAAAGAGCGTTGCAAATTCTTGCATTTGTTAAGAGAAGGCAAGATCGAAGACCGGAGGGGTATTGGAAGGAAGAAAATGTCTTGGCTGAGGAATATTAGACAGTGGACAGGGCTACTCGATGTTCAGTCGTTAATACACACCGCCCGGAACAGAGAAGCAATGGAAAATGTTATCGCAAACATCCATTAATGGATCTGCACTAGAAGAAGAAGAAGAAGAAGTAAAACTACTGAGCACTGAATACTGAAGAAGTTGGGAGCAACCTTGAGGTTGTCCAATTAGAATTCCTGCATTGGTGCATTTTAACTGTGGTTGCCATATCGTAGGTATTTCCGTACTAGGATTGCTAAAGATTTTATTATTGTTTGCTATAAAAACGGCTTCTTTAAATTTAGACTTTTTTCAGTGAGGTTCCATGTGGCCAACCCGAACTTCCGACCACTTTACATTGTGCTGTTTTGACCAAACATGGTCCGCAATACCTGACTTGTTTTACCTTTTGTACAGGTTTTTTGTGCTCAATAAGTCGTACATTTAGAGGACGTTTAGTCCTCCAATATACGACTCAGTGCATCTACATGCGTATGTTTTTTATGTTCGTCAAGTCGTACATGTAGAGGATGTTTTATCTCTCCAATATACGACTCACCGCACTCGCAAGGTACCTGGTAGATGCACCCTTTCTCTTGTTTCAATGATTTCTGACTTGTTTTGTTAGAACGCTCCTTATAGTCCATCCAGATTTGAAGACAGTTTTAATGCTATACCTTTTGTCAGACAGTCTCCTCTATTTCTATATCTTACACCAGCTTGTGCAGTTCGATGATAGGATGGTATCATATATATTTCCTCCCTTTCTAGCCTTGCTTTCCTAATTAAAAGTGTCGCTTGCGAGAGCCTCGCTGTGATTTGTTTATGTTCTCTATTGTTTCGGGACATTTATGGCATAGTTAGTAGCAAAAACTTCTTTGATTTAGTTTAGCTTGCTTAAGCGGTACTTCACAATGATACCAAAGAAGTTTTTTGGAACTTATGACCGAGACAAATCAACGATTTTCCTTGATCTAAGTAAGAGCAATATGTAGATTGTCACGAGATTTCAAACAGGACACTCTCTCCTCAATGAACACTTCAGTAGATTAAAGCTAAAAAAAAGGAAAACACCAAAACACCTCATCACTGAATTTGCCAAGACGACAACCATTTGTGCCATAAATTTTAGTACGAATGATATAGGAGATGGAGAACTACTCTCTGTAAAACCGTCTCAGATACTGAATTTTGTCAGGATGCTGGGACTGTATGATGAGTTATAACTCAAGAAGGGGGACACAATAGATCTGTAATGTAGCGGTGATTAACCCCCTCACACACATTCTGCATTCTTCTCTACGGGTCATACACTTTATTTTGAATAATTTGCATCAACATAGTCAGCAAAACTCAGCTCTAGTGTACACAAAATGAATTGGTGTATTTTGATGAATCAGTGTTTTATTTTACTGTTCTCAGAGTAATTTTAAACGTGATACAAAAAAATGAAGAGATAAAATACCCTTTTAGACCAATTTGTTAATCTATAAGCTAAATGAAAACGTATTGTACAAAGATATTACAACTTTAAAGTAGCAACCATCACAATTCGAAAATTTTATTACGTTAAGCCGATCTAAAAGAAAGTTATTACTTCTTTTCTAATTTCGTTAAAAAATATTTTTAATTTTTTATTAAAACGTCAAATCTGATTTGTGTGAATCGGGATAAGAAAAAAAGAACGACAAGATGTTGCAGTTTCGAACTTTATAATTCGGTTATCAATTATCAGAATGAGTTACAGAACTCAAAACTTTCCTCGGAACGTAAAGCAAAATAACTTAATTTGTCAACTCTTCAAAGTCCGTTTGGCTGTGTTTTTATTAAAGACGAAAATAAAGACGCCTTTGAAATATCAAAGAAAAATTGGGAATTCCGAGGCTGTCTATACCGTATCCAGATATAATATTAATGAAAAGTCACTTCAAATTTGATATGATTAATAATTTTAAACTATATTTTGTATCGTTTAAATAAACTATTGCTTTTGGCGTTGAACGTTTTGATTAAGCCGGTTCCGCAATGCATTGTTCTTTTGTATTTTGTATTTCTACTCTGCTTTGTGGCTGTGTATTTTCTATTTCTTCTCCTACCTTTAGTAACTCGGCTCTCGGCAGTCTAGGGAATCTACAATCCCTGAGTACAGCGTTTGACGTCCCTAGGGTATGTGAGTCGTGTTCTCGTCTCCTTTTGTATAATCCTTTTTTTTTCTCCTTGTGCAAATTTGTAAAAATTGTTTTGTGACCCGTGAGTATGGCTATATGGCACAAGACAGATACGTATTTAATGTTGTCGCTATATTGGAGCACGGATGTGATGGACTTCATATTTCTTGCATACTCGTGGACATATTCCTTTCATACTAGCTCTGCGATTGTCGCTAGTTTCATTCATTTTGTGATCATTCAATATATAATCCATTTTTCTTAGTCAATAGTACTTACGATGGTGATTTAAATTCAAAAAAATAGCAGCAACGTAAGTCCAATATTGTGGGAGACACACTTGTCAATTGCAATATTGTCGAGCTTTGACTGCGGTGGAGATAAGGCTTAAGGAATCGTATAGGACCAGCTTTAGACAAATCGTACCACTGAAATAAACAGAGTAGTTCATAGTTTATGTACCGGGTTTGAAACACCTTAGCATTTTACAAGATAGATTTTTTAAGAATTTTTAGGTTGCGGTTGAGGCTTGGAACCTTAAGTGTTACAACAGCAAAATGAAACTCTGATTGAATATATCGACCATACATCGCTATGTATAAAACAAAATTGTTTTCAATTTAATAACAACTTTTTTGAACAAGGGAAGGTACGGCAATGCGTAATCCATTGTCGTAATCCATCCAATGCGTAATCCATTGTCAGCAGATTTCAGTATTTTCCAAAAGTTTGGTTTAGTTATGTGGATGATATATTTGCCGTTTATGAGGCACAATCTGACACCATAGATAATTTTATTTCTAAATTGAATAATAGTTTTCCTTCCATTAAATTTACTTATGAAATTGAGAGCAATAATAGATTGCCATTTCTATAGATGGTACTAGTAATTAGAATTACTAATAATTGTCTGGAATTTGATATCTATAGAAAAAAACACCACTATTTGCAGATATATTCTTAATGAGCCTTTTCATAGTGTTGAACTATGATGGCTAGTTTAAATTTCTTAGTTTATTGTTCAAAGACTACTTAGTTTTCCACCTCCTAACGAAAGATATGAAATAAAAAGAAGTTATATTAGGAATGTACTGGGTGTAATGGATATGCTCCTTCGTAGGTATAAGTTCGCGATTTCTAAAAATTCGACTTTACAAGTGGAGAATGATACGTCAAAATATATTTCCATACCGTTTGATAGAGAGTTATCCCGTGGTTCAAAAATAATTTTTGAATTATAAAAGTGTGGATAGTGCTAGGAATAAATCACATAAACTATTAGATCATCCTGAAGATTAAAGGATCCCTCCAATGGAAAGATCGGGTATTTATGAGATTTCGTGTAAGGATTGTAATCAGAAATATGTTGGACAAACTAGAAGATCAAAATTAACTAGATTTAAAGAACATATGACTCAGATATATATGGTATATATATGGTAGACCGGATAAATCTTGCGTTGCTCAATATAGTGTTGATAAAGATCTTCTATAGATACTACTAATTTAAAATTTATTAATTAAATCTCAAATTACAGACAATTAGATTCATACAAGGTGGCCCATCGAGAACGTTCCGCAAGGCATAACGGCCAGGGTATTCTTTTTTTCCAAAAATCCAAGAACACGTCAATTTTGTTTGTGAGGGGGACAACTTTTGCCCCAAAAATGATTGCAAAATCTTCAACCCTCTGAGCGGGGGTGTCATCCCCCAACTTTTTTCAAATGAGAAGGGGGTCAAGTGGCGCCGCAATGAAAAGAGCTTCCTATTCTCTATATTTCCCCGCCTCGCTTTTGAAAATCGGTCGAGTCATTGAGACAATATGAAGGATTGAAATTTGAAAAGTTTATTTAAACATTTATCAGAGTAAATGATAAGGATAAATTCCTTCGACCAATTTGAGTTTTTTTTCTTATTATTTCTAGATTTTTACGCATTTTTTCACTTGTCACAAGGTTGAACGATCAGGTGCGGTAGTTGCTAGATATCTGTTCTGTGACTTGTGCTTTGAAGTTCTTCTCAATATCGTTAAACTGACCCACAATAGAATTTCGAAAAATACCAGCCCACACGTTCAATTTCTGAGGGTTTTGTGTGTGCACCTTGCGTGTGCACAAAATTGCGAGCGACGATCAAAATTGTCTTTGTTGATTTCTTGTACCAACTGATTTTTGTAAGGGTGGAACTTGTGTTTTTTTAATATCCTTTGGACATTTGTACGATTCACGCCGGTCTCATTGGCTAATTTTCTTGTACTCAGCGTACTATCCGTTGCAACTTGGCCCAATACAAATACCTCCATAGCTTCATTTACTACAGGATTTTCCCTCTGCCTCTTTTTATTCATAACGGAACCAGTTTCTCGAAATTTTGCTACTAACTCGCGAACAATTTTGCCATAAAGGTGTTTGTCAGGATGGCGTTCATTGAATATCTGCGCAACCCGATTGCCACATTCATTATTTTTAAAATAAAGTTCGATTATTTCCACTTTTTCTGCAAGTGAGTACACCATAATAATTGTTAAAAAGTTTAACGATATTGAGAAGAACTTCAACGCATAAGTCACAGAACAGCTATCTAGCAACTACCGCACCTGATCGTTCAACCTTGTGGCAAGTGAAAAAATGCGTAAACATCTAGAAATAATAAGAAAAAACAGCAAATTGGTCGAAGGAATTTACCTTTATCATTTACTCTGATAAATGTTTAAATAAACTTTTCAAATTTCAATCCTTCATATTTTTTCAATGACTCGACCGATTTTCAAAAACGAAGCCGGAAAGTATAGAGAATAGAAAGCCCTTTTCATTGCGGTACCACTTGACCCCCCCTTCCATTTGAAAAAAATGGGGGATGACACCCCCGCTTAACGGTTGAAGATTTTGCAATCATTTTTGGGGCAAAAGTTGTCCCCCTCACAAACAAAATTGACGTGTTTTTGAATTTTCTGAAAAAAAAATTACCCTGGCCGTTATGCCTTGCAGAACGTTTTCGATGGGCCACCCTGTATGAGAGCGTCAACATTAAAGGTCGATTTATAAACTGAAAACGTTGCGGTTCGACGCCCGACATTACGGTCGGTAAAAAGTTTGTTTATACGCAGGATGTTTTGTTGATTATAAATTTTTCGGTTGTTGTTGCGGTTGACGTTTTATGTCAAAAGTTAACCAATTTTTAACTTCGACAGGAACGTTGACCTTGAAACGTTAGTAATAGCCAATAGAAATAATCGCAACCGCAACGTCGAACCGCACCGTTTTCAGTTTATAAATCGACCTTAATAGATGTAATGTTCATATGAATAGAAAACATGGTCCAATTTCTTCCAGTTCTCTCTTTCTATTCCCTAGTATTTCTTCTTTCTATTCGGTAGACTTGCTTCGGTAGACTCGCTTGGCTAATTTCGCTATGCCTACTCAGTGCCAACTGAGCTCGTATATAAACGCTCAATTTATAGATATTATTTTAGTTTTAATCATCCGCTGATGATGTTAACATAGTTAGCGAAAAGCGCGTCCAGTGCAAAAGTAAATTATTTTGGTGTATTTTTAAGAATTTTCGTTTCAGTGTCTGTTCTAATTCAGTGCAGAGATCTGTGACATAAAGCTACAACATGTACGCTTTGCATTTTTTTAAAACAAATATATTATGAACCAAACCAACCCTGTTTCTATTAGTAAATTGGTGACTATAAATATTTATAAATGCGAGGAAGATAATCAAAATATATTTCCTTTGAGAACTTTATCCATTTGGAAAATTCGAACGGTCAAAAGGCTCTGACCTCTCGAAAAGAAAATTAATTGATCCGAAAAAGAATTACCTTTTCACCTTTACATAGATTCATATCTCGAAAGCACACACCGTGACGTTTCGATATTTTATGTGCTCGGTTCGGACATGCTTTTTATATCTTGTAATTATAGTGAAATACACGGGGAATATTGAAATAACTAATCGACTAATATTAAATGTAAACGACATTTTTTTGTTGATACATTTTGGTTAATTTATTACTGAGCATCGTAGAAGAATATTGAATATTATGGTTAATAAATTTTAGGTTTTATGACTATCTAGATACTATATTTGTTAAAGTAGCCTGTTCTCCCTTTATTAAAAACAATACAAAATGCTATAATTAAACAAGCTGAAAAATATTTAATTAACTAACTTTTGCTCTGGAAATATAATTTTTTTGAATAAAAATTATTTCAAAATTGGCTAATCTTATATTGTATTAAATACAAAGTGTGTTTGGAATTTCATGCAGAATTCAAAACTTAAAAATATGTGTGGTGCTAACCGGAAATATTTTTTTCCACAAAGTTTGGGCTTATTACCAGGCTTATTATTTATAGTTTGTTGGTTATTTTGATATTGTTGTCTATTAATTCAATTAGTTGATTCTTTCTGATTATTAGGGATTCTTTAGCGTTTTTTATTTTGTAGCTTTTTCGTTTTCTTTCACTTTTGGTATATTTTTAATTTATTCAACAGAAAATGACACTCTGAATTGAATGACATATCATATATCAACTTCTGACATTTTCGCATATGGTTTATTTGAAATTGTAACATGCGGTTAATAACGGCAATTTGGCTCCAAATAGCAAGTGTTCTTCTTCTTAAGGTGCCGTGCAGATTCCTGCGTAGGCG
This sequence comes from Sitophilus oryzae, assembly GCF_002938485.1. Lineage (NCBI taxonomy): Eukaryota > Metazoa > Arthropoda > Insecta > Coleoptera > Curculionidae > Sitophilus > Sitophilus oryzae. Next base: position 872,127 of record NW_022145884.1, on the reverse strand, counting down.
TTCATCTTTTTCTTCCTCATCAGATGGTTCTGTTAACTGCCGCGACTTGGAGTGCTGGGAAGTCCTGTATGCCTGTCCAATGACGAATATTTCTCAGCCAGGATAGCTTCCTTCGTCCTATCGCCCTTTTGCCCCCCTCTATTTTACCCTGGAGAATCAGACGCTGAAAGTGATAGCGTTCTCCACGTAGTATGTGTCCCAAATAGGCTATTTTCTTCTTCTTGATGATTTCGAAGAGTTCACGTTGTTCCAGACCAGCTCTTCTGAGAATGTCTTCATTCCTAACACGGTCGACCCAGGGCACTCTTAGCATTCGTCGTAGGGTCCACATTTCGAAGGCTTCAATTCGGTTTATTGTTGCTACCTTTAGTGTCCATGCTTCCACACCATATAACAAAACGGACCAGACATAGCACTTCACCATTCTGTATCTAAGGCCGAAGTTCAAATTCCTATCTGTGAGAAATCTTCGCAGTCTCAGAAAAGTAGATCTTGCTTGTTCGATCCTGCATTTGATCTCCTCATCCGGATCCCAGGTTTCGTTAACCATGCATCCAAAATATTTAAATTGTGTGACCTGCTTGATGACCTCTCCATTTAAGTAAATTCTGGTGTTCGGAATATTGTTTCAGCTAACAGCCATAAATTTAGTTTTTGTAGTATTTATGTTTAAACCCAGTCTTTGACTTTCACTGTTTTTAGAAGGATTTGGAGATCATTTGCATTGTCTGCCAATATCACTGTGTCATCCGCATATCGGATATTATTAATTGGAATGCCATTTATTTTCAAACCAATGAGACTATCGGAGATTGACTCAGTGAATGCTCTTTCCACATATAAATTGAACAACATTGGAGACAGAATACACCCTTGCCTTACCCCCTTTTTTATTTCAAAATCTTCTGTTACTCCTACGCTATGTATACGAATTTCAGCTTTTTGGTTCCAATACAAATTACTGATGAGCCTTATATCTTTTCCATCAAGTCCCAAGTTTCTGAGGTATGATACAAGGAGGTTATGTTTAACATTATCGAACGTCTTTTCATAGTCTATAAAGCACATGAAGACATCTTTTCTCTGATCTTGGCAATTCTGTACTAAAGTTTGAAGACTGAATATGGCTTCTCTAGTACCAAAGCCGTTCTTAAATCCAAATTACTTTCTCCACTTACTTCCTCACATTTTTTGTAGAGTCTTGTATGCAGTACCCGTAAAAAGAGCTTAAGAAAGTGGCTCATTAGACTAATAAGACGATACTCTTTACACGAAGTTGCGTTACTTGACTTGGGCAGCGTGATAAACGTAGAACGAAGCCAGTCTTCAGGGATATGACCGGTGTCATAGATGTTATTGAAAAGCTGTACTATAGTTTTTAAGTTTTGTTCATTAATTAAGTGGAACGTTTTGAATACATATCATCAGGCCCTGGAGTTTTGTCGTTTTTCATTAATCTAATCGTATGAATAATTTCACTTTCCAATATGCTTGGTCCTGATGGCATGGGAATCTCAGTTGCAGGGTTTTCTGATCTTTCGTCGTTGAAAAGATTAATGGTATAATTTCTCCAAGTTTGCAATAGTTCTTCTGTTTCCGTTCTAATTTTATTTTCGTCAGTTTTAATTAGGGTTATTGATTTATTATAGTGTAACCCAGCTATCTCTTTCACTTTCTTGTGAAGATGGAAACTGTCTCAAGGTGACTGAGATTTTCGGCCTCTATACATCTCTCCTTCAACCATGTCTCTTTTGCCGTTCTTATTTTATTACGAATTTTTCTTTGCATAGATTTATATTCGTTGTGATTATTCTGGATTTTAAATTGTCTCGTTGTTCCATCATTTTTAAAATATCTTCAGTCATCCACTCGTTTTTCGCTGTTGTTCGATTAGCCGTGAGGAGGTTTTCATTTGTGTTCTTGAAAGCTTGCTTAATGCCCAGCCAATGTTTCTCAATGTCATTTGTACTGACAATACTTTCCAATTCTATTTTTATATGGTTTTCATTCATTGATCTTTTCTGCTGGTCTCTGAGAAGTTTTGGATCCAAGTTCTTTCTCAAGCTTTTTCGTTTAGGTTTGGCAAAACGCAATAGGATGTTGGCACGTAATGGATTATGGTCCGATTCAATATCGGCACCTGGCATTGTAGTTACTTTTGTGATCAGGTTTTTAAATCTATTATTAATTAGTATATAATCTATTTGATTACGAACAATACGGTAATCATTGTCTTGTGGAGACTTACAGGTATAAAGTCGTCTAGATGGGAGTTTGTACCATCTATTTGTGATTGTAAGATTATTTTCTTCACAGTATTGTATCAATTTCTCACCTCTGTCATTCCTTTCACCTAAACCATAATTTCCGACAACAGATCCCAACCTGCCTTTACCGACTTTGGCATTAAAATCTCCCAAAACCAAGTTTATTTCATTACTTTTTGTGAGTCTTAGCACCTGATCAAGTTGTCTGTAAAAGTCTTCAATCTCGTCCTCTGCCTTTTCTGCTGTTGGAGCATAGACCTGGATGATATTGATATTAATAGGCCTGCCCAGTAACTGAATTAGAATTACCCTTTCTGAGAGAGGAATAAAATTCTTCACTGACTTTTGTAAATTCTCATCCATTAAAATACCAACCCCTCGCTGATGATTTTGATCAATACTGCCATTGCCGGAATATTAAAAGACTTTACCTTTCGATTTAATCATTCCAGTGCCAGGCCAATGGACTTCACTGACTCCAAGGATATTTACATCCATCCTGTTCATCTCCTGTATTAAATTGTCAAATTTTCCAGCTGCAAACAATATTTTCACATTCCAAGTCGCAATTTTTGTTATCTTATCTAGTTGGAACCGGGGGATTCTTCGCACCTCTTGACCACTTAAGGTCTGCCCGGGACTAGAGGCCATTTGTTTTTGAGCTTCCAACATAATAAGAAATACTAGGATAAATATCCTGAGGATATCTATGAAGATCTTTAATGCGGTGGTTTCCCGTTGCCTTCCGCATTTCCCTGCCGTTGACCACCTGCTGGTTCTTTCGCCTTTGGGGATGATTTCTCATCCCGAGGACAAGGAAGTGCCCTCACTCTTGTTAGTTCTTCCACACGAAGCTGTTGACTTACAAGAGGGAACTGCTTATACCGGCAGTAATTCGGTCGACAGAGCCTCGTTAGTTTTCTTGCAGGGTGCACCACGTGCAGGTGAGGTTGTCAGTTGGGTTAACATAGGTAGGTATATGTTATCACCCCTATCACCCCTAGCAAGTGTTGGTACCAAATTATTCGTAAAAAATGCTCTTTCTAAATTTGCTAATGAGCCACAATTGTTCCATTTGAAAAAAATCAGATATGATTAAAAATCCGATTTGACATACTTTTAACCGGCCAGGACAAGACACGAAAAACGTTGGACGATCAAGTCTACTTTTCCAAGGCTCCTTGATTAAAAATTAGTGTTTTACCACAGCCATGGCACTGTAGATTGAAATTTAACGGGGTGAGCCACTTTTGAGATGCACCCGGTATATTTTATTGGCATATTATTTCAAGTACTTAACAACAATGTGTTATTATAGACTTTGAATTGTTATGCATTGTTGTTATGCCTCAAAAATGTAAATTTAGCTATTTTTTAAACAATTTCCTTTCTGTTCACGTAATTTATAATTGTAATCAATTACGATCAACCAGTTCGTTACTGATCTCATTTCGTACGACTAACAAAGTCATAAAAAATCCAGTAAATTATACTTTACCAACCTCGCTGATCACGCTGATTGAGTTATTATTTCGCCCATTTATCACCATTGCCATTACACTTTTATGTATGTTAAATTAGCGAAATACTATTGCGTGAGAAATAGCTAACGAAATAATAGCGACGTCGATGTATAATGCGTCGTAAGTGTGAGCGTTGATTTACGAATGAACTGGTTGCCGCGAACCTGTATTACACACAAAGATTATCGTTTTTTTATGCATATGAACTGAAATTCGATATCACAAGGAAGCCGATATATTAAGAAAACCAGGCCGTTAAGCTGCTCGGCAGGTGTTGGCAATGGATTTTTTTTATCTAAAATATTTTCCAGGGAGATATTTAGGAAGCCATCCGGGTTTATTAATGATTAAACTGTCACATATACAGGGACTGGGTAAATTGATGGACCTACCTTTATAAGAATATTGTTTCTTTAATATTAAATAGATTGCAGAATAAATATGTAAACTAGGAGTTTGATGGTCAATATAATTTTATAAAAACTACGATAAAAAGCGATTTTTGTGTCCAGTGAGTGTTATTGGTACTGATGATATACCAATTTCTTCCCTGACTGACATTGTTCTTAATTTTGAAATTTTACATAACATTTGGTCAGATTTTATCACTGACTGTTATGACTTATTGTTAACTAATCTAAACCAAATATATACTCTGTTTTTTTTTCTCAGGTAAGATTTCGACGATGACAGAAGAAAAGCAGATGACGTCCATGCCAATCTATTTTATTTGACTAAAAAATGTCTAATATTTTTTAAGTTAATTATGGATGGGTTTAAATATAAATCCGTCATACGTCGTCTCTTGTTGTTTATATCCAGTTTTATTGGTTTATTTCAGAAATGACAGATCATATTTCAATTTTATTGGTTTGACGGAATGATAAACGACAAACGGACGCCGATGCGTATGAACTCGCTTTTAGATTTTGAAGTTTGTCAAAGTCTTGCCAAATTATTGGTTATAATTTTGTGTCAACTGATGTCAAATACCCTGCGTTTTGAAAGATCATGCATTTTGATTCGTGTTATTACCCGTGTTTTGTGTCTTTTGAAATCAAGTGGAGGAAAAATCGAGGGAAAATTAACTGTAGACCCAGAGCACAGTTTATAGTTAATACTCGGTGCCCAGGCAGAAAGTCTTATACACCAATAAAGTTACAATCAATAAAGTTTGTATACATACGTATCTTGTCATAGATAAGTGCATCTCGCATATGGTGCAAGGATCGTACTAAACATATACCAAAAGACAGGAGAAGCTGTAAAATAACACCAAACGATAGGTAAATAACGGATTTTAGTACTGCAGAAAAATAATGTCAAAAGGTACTGGTTTAAAAAAATTAAAGTTAATTAATCAACCTTTAAGGTACAAAATTCGGTAAGTGTTATTATTAATAAAATGGTTTGTTTTATTTATGTTGTTTTATTTGTTCCTGTGGAATATTACAAATTTGTATTTGTACATAAGTTATATAATAATAAATATATAAAATATAAATATGATAAATATAATAATAAATGCGGAAAGTTTCTTCTACAAAAACCACAAAAACAAGAGTTACAAAGGCACCCTGGGTAAGCTCGAATTTTCAAACACACTGGATAAAGCATTTGGATATAACAAATAAATTATTTATACCAAAAATTAGTAATAATCGCAGTGTTAAATCCGAGGTTAAATCAGAGGTAAGCAATAATTCTTCAAATACCTCTGAGGCACAACCAAAAATAACTTCATTTCTAAAAAAGCCTTCTACCGAGCCTTCTACGGAAAATACCGAGGAAATTACAGAGGCATGCAAACCCTCATGTAACATAATTGTACCCCCTAATCTAATATGTGACCTGTAATTAAAGAAATCCTAATGTAAAAATACTAGACTGCGTAATTATCCCCCCCCCACCCTCACACCCGCCACTTTAGCCATCCACAAGCAATAATAACTATCTCCCCGGGGTAACCCCTTTACTACCATTATCACCTTCCGCTTCAACCTTACCGTCAACAAGCAATAATTCAATTTGGAAGTCTACAAAATACAGCCGCTCGCAAAGGAATAAAAAAAAATAAATGCCTTTATTGTCAAAAAAATTTTTCAATTTGTAGACAAAGGTAAACTAACAAACAAAGTAAAAAAACAAGGTACACAAACAAACAAACAAACAAAAGATAATACAAAACATTATACAAATAATATTGTCAGTCTTATTGTTAAAATAAACATTTATAAATGTTTATAATGTCAAAGAACAAAAAAATAAAAATAATATTCAAAAATATTTAGCTAGTTTATAGTAAAATATCAATGACCTCTAAATAAATTCCTTTCGATGTCATTAGTAAATATAGCAATAGCAAACATTAGACCAGTGTTTACAAGATCAAATTTGACTTTCAAAATATAATTCATTTACGGCCTAGAAAGCCTTGTCTAGTAAATAAGAGTTCAATGCTTTGCGAAATGAAAAAAATGATGTTATGGATTTGATTTCAAATGGCAGGTGATTGTGCATTTTTTTCGAGTTGTATAATATTGAACTTTTAACTAACTCTGAGCGTGGGGTAGGTAGATAAAGATCTTGCTCCGCGTTCCTGAGTGGATAAGTGTGAGATGGCCTTTCCTGAGAAGCTGATACATGTTTACGTATTAGGCAAACGGAGTCAAATATCAATAAGGAAGGAAGAGTCAATATTTTTAATTTTTTAAAAAAGTCCCGGCAATGAGTTCTGCTGTTTAGTCCCAGTGAATATCGAACAGCTCTCTTCTGGAGCCTGAAAATGCGGTTTGAATTATTATTTTGTACTTTAACAGAAAAGATACCAGCCTTCTTTTAACCAACCTTTCTATGATCTTAGATAGCGTTGGAAGGAGTGCAATTGGGCGATAGTTAGAAGCTTCATCTTTGTCTCCTCCTTTATGCAGAGGAATGATTATTGCCGTCTTAAAACATTTTGGAAAAATACCATTTTGGAACGACATGTTTATTAAAGTTGTTAAGTGATACAGAGTGCTTTCTGGCAGATTCGAAAACATTTTTAAAGTTAGCCCGTCGGTCCCACAAGAGGATTATATATATTAATAAAAGAAAAATTGAAAAGTTTCAGTATAATCAACTTCTTATAACTTATAACCAACTGTATTTCGATATTCAACTATAATTCTACTCTTAAGGAAAATGGAGATATATCGAAAGCTCTTAAGGAAAGGATGGTGGTTTGTCTAAACGAACCCGAGAATGAACCTGATGAGAATAAACCAGAATCGGAGGCCAGAATCAATGCCAGCAAACAAATTTTTAAACATGTTGTTAAGACAGACTAATTTGGTATTTTTTGTTCTAATTTGGTATTTTTTTGGAAATAATTTGGAATTTTTGGTACTTTTTTCTCAAAATTGGTATTCATTGTACACCATTTCTGGCAGCGGTTTGCCCCTCGGTGATAGCCAAAAAGATCCTAATTGGTAGTATTAATTAGAGTTTCCAGAACCGTACTTAAGTACTTTCGTGTAATAATTTTGGAGTTCATCAATTAGCAAGCAAGGGATGGTTCTCAAAAGTAAAACCCGATAAAAAATTGAGTTTCAAATGAAAATCATATCAAATTATTAAATCATGAGAAAGTACACATGAACACAAGCGAAAAAAAAAAGAAAACACATAGGTTAAAAATTACATTAAACAACATCAACCAACCTCGAAACCAACTTAACTGAATTAGAAAAAAAAACTTAACATTTTCAATTAAAGATGCAAAAAACATATCTTGAAATTGAGATGATATACTGAAAATATGATGATATACATAAGAGATATAACTAATACATTCAGCAATATTATACTAAATAATAAAATAACGTACTTAAACTTCGCTCAACAAATGGCAGAAAGAATAAGAGTAACGGGGAAAATATATATGTAACATTCCTAGATATCAAAAAGCTTTCGATAGGGTTCCTAGACAAGTCGTGTGCAATAGCCTAAAGAAAAGGAATGTCCATTCAAAGCTGAAGAGTGCCAAATGTGTTTATACAAAAACACAAAGAACTATGTAAGAACAGACAATGTGGTTTCGGATATTTTTACCGTAAATGAAGGGCTGAGACAAGGTGGAGTCCTCAGCCCGACCCTGTTTAATTTAGTTATGGATGACATAATAAAGGATACAAGTGCAGCTGTTACAAGAGTATACGCCGGTCATAGAAACCTACAACCAATTTGGATAAAAGAATGCGCATTTGCAGATGACTTGGCAATTTTAGCTAACAGCGAAAAAGAACTGAAAAGAAATTTAGAAATCTGGCTGGAAGCTCTTGGAGAGAGAAATCTAAAAATCAATGAGATTAAAACAAAAGTTATGATTTTAGGTAAAACAGAAGTCAATATGAATATAGAGATAAATAACATCAATTTGGAACAAGTCGATTCATGCAAATATTTGGGAGTGAACATCAGTAGCACAGGAAAACAAGAGACGGAAATCATCGAAAGAATTAGCAACACGTCCTGCTTGTATCAAAGCATTAAGAACAGTTTCTTAAATAAAAAAGAAATCTCGAGAGCAGTGAAGATGAGTGTATACAAGACAGTATTCATACCGACGTTGATTTTTGGCTGTGAAAGTTGGGTATTAACAAAAAGATTGAAGAGTAAGATCCAAAGAATGGAGATGTTATATCTACGAAGAGTACTTGGGGTAACAAGGAAAGATAGACTAAGGAACAGCTTTATAAGAGAGGAACTAAAATAAGATTCGATCCTGAATAAAATTGAGCAAGGTCAGCTTAGGTGGTATGGACATTTGATCAGAATGAACAACGACATATCAGTAAAAGGCGTGTGGGAAGCTAAAATGCAGTGAAAGAGACCAAGGGGAAGACCAACTAAAACATGGAATGACACAATAGAGAAGATAGTGCAGGATAGAGGACTTATGACATTAACAGAAGCCAAAAGTTTAACAAGAGACAAAAATAAATGGAAACAATTTATGTATAGTGTAGCAATTAAGTAAATTTATATAATTTAGTATTGTTTTATACTTCAATAATTACCAATAAACGTTACTACTTATTTAGTAGAGTTTGATTTCGACCGCTAGAAAGTATCAAAAGTTTTTCTCACGTAACAAAAAATATGTTTTTAATTATTATTACCGAGTCCCGAAAGTACCGAAAGAACCGGGAATTAATTATTTCGAGTCCCGGTTCTTTGATGTCTCAAACGAACTGGGAATAGAACCGGGAATTCCCGGTTCTATTTCCTGGTTCTGAACCCTACTGAGGTGTTCATTGAAGGTTAATCTGGTCTCCATAGTAGGAATGAAGTTGCTCTAATGTAAACAAATTTTACTGTTTCTTAAAAATATAAATTTTAACATCTTGACATGATAAATGTGCTTCTAATTTGTGATAAAATTGCCCAAACAAGCATAATATGTAAATTAACAATAAATTGTGATATTTGTTATAAATATTTCCGTATAGCAAATGTATATATATTTCATTTGTATAGATTTAAATAAACAAACCGACCAATTTAACAAACACACAACATTTCTATAACATTTGTTTTTAACAATATATTCAACGAGTAATATTAAAGTAAAAATGGATAAATAATAAATAGCCTCTGAATGGTGTATCGGCAAATTTCGGACGTTTCATATAAATTTGGCCGCGGCTTTCAGATTGTTTGTTTCATATTTTCGCGGAAAAATTATTAAACTTGTTTAATTATATGACAAAATTGTTCGGCGTTCTGCATAAAAGATTATTTCATTTTCAATCTCTGGTGTACGTTTTATATTAGTTCGCATATTATAGGCCTGAACAATATGAAATGTTAATATGTTTTGTTAAATATTGAAAATAACACAAAACATCGAGTTTATTCTTGTATGAAATGTGTATTATTTTAAAATTGATTAGGAAAATTGTATGAATGAGAATAACTGTAATTTTTGCTTTCTCTCTCTCTCTCTCTCTCTCTCTGTACTGGATGGGTTCAATTTTTTATGTCTAATTGGTTTAATAGAATAATTATCATTCGATCTTAGATTTGTAGATTGTAGGTTGTAAGGACGAAGTTAATCACCGCGACCTTATAGATCTATTGTGTCCCCCTTTCTTGAGTTATAACTTAATACTATATCCACTATATCCAGTGACTATAATGGACAGTGACCACCATTAAATCTTGGTGCGATTCTAATCTCATATGCCTCAACCTATCAAAAACTAAAGTTTTGTCATATAAAAGTACTATACAACCTTTTGTACTTATTAACACCACTATTGATGTCGTGGACTCTCGTGAAATTCTTAGGACTTGTAGACAACTCGTTAAAATGGGACTTGCATATCAAAGCCTTCTCAAAGAAACTAAGCGCTGCCTGTTTTGCGCTAAGATCAGTTTCTTAGGAACTTAACTTATCAATCTTTAGAATAGCCTATTATGCCCTTTTTCAGTCATATCTTCGTTAAGCCTTTTAGCCTCTTCGTTAATTCTGGGGATCTTGCTGCGCAACAAAATTTGATTCTATTTTCAAACTTCAAAAGAGAGCAGTTCGAAATTTATTGGGACTGACCAGTAGAACTCACTGCCAGAATTTCTTTAAAAAATTCAAAATTCTGACTATTCTTTCTTTATTAATTTTTGAATCCCTTCGTTTAATCCGCGAGCACATATCTGCTATTCCCGAAAAAGCATCTCACACACTTAGGAATGAGTAGCACGTTCTTTATCTGCCAACCCCGAGCTCAGAACTTAAAGGCTCAATACTGTACACTGCCAAAATATGTACAATCATCTGCCTTTGAATATCAAGTCGCTTTCATTCTTTCCCGCATTTCGCAAAGCTCTGAAATCAGACTTACTGGAGAGAGCCCTATATGCGGTAAACGATTTTTTTGTTGATGTTTAATCATGAACAATTTTGAATTTTAAAATTTTGATCATCTCACACACTGGTTAAAAGTCTAGTATTTAATATATCATATCTCTTAAAATTATATCCATTTACAATTTTCTCTTTGTAAATTTTATTGATACGCCTTGTTTGTGTCCTATAATGTCCATGTATGTTCTATTTGTAATTTTAATGACTTATTTTTTTTTGAATTGTATGATTTGTATTGTATATTTTTTATTATTTGTATATTTTTTGTGCTTTTGTTTGTTTTGTAAATAATGCTTTGTCGATGAGCTATTTTGGCTTTTTGTACAATAAAGCGTTAGTTCTTATTATCAGTCGTACCAAAATTTAATACATTTTTAGACAAATTTTTTATTTTTAAGGTTTTGATGGTCAAACATCAACAAAGTATTCCTTATGTTTGGACTAAATTTTCTCGAAAATAAAGACATAATTTAAAACTACGTTACAATAGGGAAATAGATCGAAGTTTTGTGATTACAGTGATATATAATTTATATGGTTTTGTAAAATATTGCTCGCTATTTTATGGCAAATGCTGAAGCTCTGCAAACCTTAATCAAGCCTTAACCAAAGCACGTGTGTATGGAATTTTGGGTGTGTCTTAACACGACAGGATTGAGCTAAGCCTTAGGCAGATTTCTGAAATATACATTTCCTTCGGAAACCGCTGTACCCGAGCTGTACCCGACCCCGTAGAGCGATCCCTTTGTGCTAGTTTATATATTTTTGAAGTCAATTTGATCAAACTACAAAATAATTAGTACTGCCCTATAAACGGTTAATAGAGTATCCTAACATGGGTGCTGACTTGAAAAATATTGATGCTTGAGCTAGTCAGCTTCGTATAAGATGAAAAGTAAAGGCGCCCAAACAGATTCCTAAGGAAGATCATTGTTAAGCTATTTTGATTTGCTCAATGTAATTCTAAAAGATAATTAAAGTATCCTGTTGGAAATCATGCAGATTACCAATGATGTTAGCTTACTGCATCTTGTAATATTCAGGAATTCGTTCATTATAGCTCCTCTATCCAAACTGTATCATAAGCAGCAGTAAGATCTATGAAGACTGCTCTAGTAAGATTCATTGCAGCCCTTAACGAGTGGAGATGAAACTTTCACAAAGATTTCATAATTTTAAAAACGTTGATAATCGAAATAAAAAACGGCGTTAAAGACGACTGGGGAACGACAATCAATGATAATTTTGGTGACGTCTATCTCTCGACGTTATTTATTAAAAATTGGCATAAAACTTTTTTTTAAACAAAAATTAACACAAATTATTGAAAGATTAATGAACGATAGAACGAAGACACGATATTATTAGGAACACAAATCTTAGAAACACAAATCTAGGCACACAAATCTATTTCTAAAGAAAAAATTATCGAATTTTAAACTACACCATTTAAAAATAATTGTAATGACCTCTAGGGCTTGACCTAGCCAAAGTTATCATCGATTGTTATTATTCAACCGTTATATAAAATTATATAACATGTAAAAAAGCATTAAAACTGACTATTTCCATATTTATTTCTTTTATATTTTTTGGTGATATCTCTATTAACCCAACAGAATCAACTTAAAATGGAAATACAACGCTAATAAGTTCCATTATAAAAATTTACGACAACGAAACACAAGACCTTATTTACATAAAAGCCGTATGCTCGCCCGACTGTCTCGAATATCCTAAACAATATATCTAACTTATATTATATGCGCTATACGTAGCTTAGGCATTAAGTGAAAGCCATTTTTAAATTACAATAATCTCCGCTCGAATGTAATTGTTATGAACGTCCGCAAGAGTGCGCCAGGAATGCATTTCGATGGGTCCTATAACAGCGGGGAGAAAGAAATCATTTGCATAGAGAGCCAATAGAGGTACTTCACCGAGGTTTAAGATCAGGGTACCTTGTTTCGAAAAGGATATTTTTTAATCCTACCAAAAGTGTGCACCAATACAGTGTGTTTCAAAAAACACATGCCATCTCTCGTGGGGAGATTCCTCACGTAAAAATAAGATTTATTTTTCACATCAACATAGGTCCGATTCTGCTTTGTTTCGTAGCTACAAAAAATTTTTAATTTATTAATCACAATTAATAAAATAAAATTAAAAATAAAATTAATAAACGATTTATTTTATCTAATTCATTATTAAGTATTATTACTACTAGTTTATATTACTATTAGTCCAACCTACAGAAAATCCAAATTAAAAAAAATTGAATTCAAGATAATTACAAAAGATCTTTTTTTAAAATGTTTTAATATCCTGTAATTTTAAAACTATGTATTTCCATACAGTTTGGAAAGAGGAGCTATAATGAACAAGTTCCTAAATATTACAAAATGCAATAAGCTAACATCCTTGGTAATCTGCATGATTTCCAACAGGATATTTCAATTATCTTTTAGAATTACATAGAAAATCAAAATAGCTTAACAAAGGTCTTCCTTAGAAGCCTGTTTGGGCGCCTTTACTTTTCAACTTATACGAAGCTGACTACCCTGAGCGTCAACATTTCGCACATCAGCACTCATGTTAGGATACTCAATTAACCCTTTATAGGGCAGTACTAATTATTTTGTAGTTTGATTAAATTGACATCAAAAATATATAAACTAGCACAAAGGGATCGCTCTCAGGGGTCGGGTAAAACGGGTGTGTGGGCGAAGGAAATATATATTATATTTCAGAAATCTGGCTCTACTACCGAGTGTGTATGTGTATTTTGTCTAAAAAGTTCTTATGTTAGTAAAATGGATACCGTTCTCAATTAAAGAATGAGAATTATTACAGATTCTACCAAATTTACGCCCATCGAATAGTTGCCATTATTTTCTCATACAGAACCGCCATCCAAAATCCGTAGGCAGCAATCATTAGTCCGAGAATTTAAAAAGATCTTTTAGAAAAACCAAATGCAACTTCCTTATTTTAAATGGGTAGTCCCATTTTTTATTACATATTTAAATTCTCTGTAAAATTTTATAAATTTTGATATCAAACTGTCTACTTAACATTAACCGTTTTTGAGAAAAAAAAATATATTTTAAGTTTTTGAAGGAAAAAAACTTGTATAGCCTAAACGCCAAATTTAGTGATTACCACAGCCGCTGTGACATAAAGTGAACACATGTGGCTTGAATATCATATAATATTGCTCGTAGCTGTCATGGAATTGAGAGACTAGAAAATTATCATATACAGGGTGGCGCACCTCATTCGCCTCGGTTGATTATACGAAAACGGAAAGATGTAGAAACAAAATATTTTATGGGTATATGTGGGGAGGTAATGTGCACAGTTTAAAATTATTTTGAAATGTACAGAGTGTTTCAGAACTAAGATCCATACCAAAGTTATGTTTTTTTGTGGAACACCCGGTTTTTTATTTCGTTTTTGGATTTTTGGGCGCAGAAAAAGGCATTTATTATAAGGGTTAAATATGTTTAAAATCTTTGGTTTTTGAGATATATAAAGATATTTAAATTTGCATGCTAAAATAGAATAGATTATTAACACCCTGTACATTACAGGTAGTAGTTTAAAGGTAGAGAAATAAACTTTAAAGAAAAAATGTTATTCGTTCCTTAAATGTATACAGGGGTATCAAAAATTGCTGGTCTATTTTAAATATTTATTTTACATAAAAACTTCGTTACTTCAAATGCAACACTATGTATTTTTTTAAATAAGTCGAAGCAGATTTAAATGCTCTTTCAAACTATATTAGGATTTCCTATACCTATCTTGCTCAGATTTTGAATAAAAAGCGATTTTTAAATAAAATTGTAATCAAGATGGCTAGTGTTGTCATGGCAAGTTTCTAGTGACAGTTAGTAGCTATTTTCAAAATCGACATTAGTTTATAGACTTATTTAAATTTATACCAGTTTACTTTTATTTAATTTACCTACAATAGTTTAATAAATAATATTTATTAAATATGTGTATATTATTCTATCAAGAAAAACGAAGAAGTAGTTCTTTGAATTATTTTACGATGACTTGTAGAAATACGGATTTTCTATAAAATAGCCAATTATGGCAAATTCATTTTATTCACTTCCAACGACAGGTTTCTGCCTAATAGGTTTTTTTATAAACCACACTACCAGCTCTGCGAAATAGGACAAGAAGTTTTTCAAAGAAACACTTATCAGGAGGATTCCTATTTGGATATCTTTGAGCATTAGCCCTTGATGGCAAGAAGCAATTTTCCTCACAAAATAATATCACTCGTAACATATCTATTCGTTCCGCCAGCAGATACTGCTTTATTTTTCTTGATAAAATAATGAATACTTACTTATTAAACCAGGTAAATTTAAGTAAACTGTTATAAATTATAAATAATAATGTCCATAAACTAATGTCGACTTTGAAAATAGTTACTGTCACTAGAAAATTGCCATGTCGACACCAGGGGCCTGTAACACAAGACCTACAAGTGCTACGCTTGTACGCTTTTGGATAGAGACTTGTAAAGTTTCGTAACGCACGGCAACTTGTACTTACCTGTGTAGGACTTATAATTACGGAAAATATTTTACAATTGTAGTTCTGTAACTCAAAGATAACACTTGTAAGTTTATGTTACGCATTCCATTATAATTGTAGAAAAATTTTAACCATGCTTAAAAGATGGGTACAAAATTCTACAAGAATCAGTTTAGAAGAAGTTGTTGCTTTGTATTTTTTGCAAAACACTCTATGATTATAACACTAATAAAACAGATACGAGATTAGACGCTTTCTATTTTTGTAATTTTGAGAATCTGTTTTAATCCTAAATACAAAGACCATACCATAAAACACTTACCATAAAACACTTACCACTGCACTCTTCTTTAGATTTTGCCACAGGGTATCTCTTGCGTATGTCCAATTTTTCTCTAAGGGCATTAAGCATATGCTTTGAGCAATAGAAGCCAACTCTTTCCATTACTTCACCTTGTCTTCTTTTCGAAGAGTATGCGACAATGCCCCAAAAAGAACCTCTTTATTTTTTTTTAATTTGCATAAGCCATTGCATTTTTCTAGCAAACACCACTTGTTTCGAAGACATTTTTACAAGTAACTACAAAAATTAATTTTAGAACGAACTTGTCTAAACAAATCTTTTATCCTCATACGCAATAATACACAAACGAACGTTTACCGATCTAGTGCGTTTGTCCTACAACTCTTGTGCACTTTAGCTACACTTGTTAGAAATATTCGCCGTTATTACAAGCCATTTGAGAACTTTGTGTTACAGAAATTAACAGGAATTGTAGCTACAAGTGAATCTCCAACAAGTTCTACACTTGTTACAGTTTAGATTTTGCGTTACAGGCCCCAGGCATCTTAATTGTAATTTGATTTAAAAATAGCTTTTTATTCAAAATCTGAGCTAGATAGATATAGGAAACCCTCATCTAGTTTCAAAGAGCATTTGAATCTGCTTTAATTTATTTAAAAAAATACAGGGTGTTGCATTTGAAATAACGAAGCTTTTATATAAAATATATCCTTAAAATAGATCAGCGACTTTTTATTAGCCCTGTATAAATTTGAGGAACCAATACCATTTTTCAGTAAAGTTTATTTCTCTACCTTTAAACTCAGCATAAGAATTAATTCTAAAAAGTAATGTACAGGGTGTTAATAGTCTATTCTATTGTAGCATGCAAATTTAAATATCTTTAAATATCTCAAAAAACTAAAGATTTTAAACATATTTAACCCTTATAATAAATATGTTTTTTTGGGCCCAAGAATCCACAAATGGAATAAAATACTGGGTGTGTTCCATAAGAAAAAATATAACTTTGGTATGGATCTTAGTTCTGAAACACCCTGTATATATCAAAATAATTTTAAATTGTGCACGTTGTCTCCCCACATATACCCATAAAATATTTTTTTTTGCGAATGAGGTGCGCCACAGGTGTATATCGTTTTTTTAAATGGAAAAACTTTTTTCTTTCGCTAGTGAAAAGATTTTTCAATTCGTTACTTTTTGATTATTCAGGTTCCTATATCTAAAATAAATCGTTTTTTAAGTTATTTAAGATCTAGTTTTATAGCGTAAATTTTCCTTAATTTGATCTGGCTTCTCTCGATTCCATAACAGGCCAGTATTATATGACATTCAAACAATTTAATCTTTGAAATAGATAGCCACATGTCTTCTCTTTATGTCTCAGTAGCTGTGGTAATCAATAAATTTGATATTTAGACTACATATTTTTTTTGACAGGAAGTTTTTTTGGCTTGGTTTGGTTTGAATTTTAATTTTTTTTCTCAAAAACGGTTAATGTAATAGTCAATGTTTAGTATAGAGTGATTGACATAAAAATTCATATAATTTTATAGAGAATTTAAATATGTAATAAGAAATGGGTATTCATTTAAAATAAAAGTTGCTGTCAATATTGCCGCCACATTGAAAATATTTTTAATCGATAGATCTCATTGTGAAACAATGATGTGCAAAAAATCTCCGATCTAGATATTGTAGTTCTCTAGAAACTTCTAGAGCATGCTCAGTCTGGGACACCCTGTATACTTTAAAAAAGGATTTATTACTTGTTTTGAGTTGAAATTGACTAAATATCATTGCATGTCGCATGAAAATTTAAGTAAAATTTAAAAAAATTGGCGCCGGGAGGCACTTGTTTACAGCCGCCCATACTAAAATATGTTAATATCTCGAAAACTACGACTTTGACTGATTTTGATGTTATTACAAATTTTGTTGCAAATATTATTCCTAATCTTAATTTGAAAACCGCGTTTTGCTAGCTACTGTAATTTTGGAGTTACGATTTTTTAAAACTTTTAACCCCCTCCCATACTCCTTACCAACCCCCAACCCCACCTAAATCTAATGGCCAGATTCTCGGGTGCCACAGTATTTTTGTGCCAAATTTGGTTAAAATCGGTTCAGCAGTTTTTGAGTTATCGTGTTACAGACGGACAGATAGACAGACAGACAGACAGACACTATGAAAATATTTTGTATTTAGGTCATTTATGACCCAAGTAACTTATTTTGAGTGAAATTAAAATAACTTTTTTTTTGCCGATCCTAACAGCCTACCCGAGCCTACCATACCTATTGGTATGGTCGTCTAATAAACTTTTGAAGCAACAAAGAGTTACGGTTAAATATTTTTTTGGCATCGTGTATTGAAAGCGTGTATTATTTTATTTTCAATGAAATTTCGATTAGTAATTTTAGATATATTAAAAACTATTACTATGGTAGAATATATTTCGATGCTCTTGTATCATCAATGTGGAGTGTACTTTAAATACTATAGAAACCATAAATAAAGCAATAAAAGCTTAAAATCACCCAAAAGAACGAAAATCTATAAATTTAAAAATACCTCTTCTCACCGACATTTCTCTGTTCAAAATGGACCTCTTGTTAACATATTCATGATTTATTTGAGATTAGAGTGGCCGGCACTAAAGGATATACTTAAGTATAAAGTGGATTAAGGTTTCGAGCTCTAACACAAAAGACCTTATAAATATTAAACCAGTCAGTTTTTATTCTTTATTCTCTAATTCATCTTTTTTACTAGAAAAAAGAACTGAGAAAAGAAGTCGGTAATTTTTATAGAATTAGCTTGAATAACGTTGAACAATGTTAAGTCTTCAAAAATCCTTTAGTTAGAATACAATTTTTTTTATTATGAGATAAATTATTTTTTATTAGAAACACACTGGAAGTACTTTCCAATCACCAAATTGTCTCTACAAAATTCCTAGCACTAAACACTCTATCATAAATATTAAAAAAATTATAATTATATCTACTACACTTAAAGAACGAAGAGACTGAATAAATACGCCAATTAAATTGTTAATGTATTTACTCACTTTCGTTAAATAAACATTGACAAGTCATACATCCCTGTTGACTCTTAAGTAATAACGTAAAACCAAATGACTGCACAGTAAATAAAGGAATGTACTTATATGCAATTATCATATACGTTATGTGTTTATTTTTAAAATTAATTAATGAAAAGATAGTAACACTTCGTTTATTCTTCGTAACTATACACACTAAAGCAGATGCGTTTGTATACATAGTGGTTTTAGTAGGGATAAGACTAGGGGAGTACTTACTTGAGGAGTATAATATTTGCTTTTTATAACGGCGATAAAGCTAAAAACTATAGATTAAAGACTTCGAAATCGTTTTTTTTAACTTATAAATCGATGATCTGGTATATCTTATTATCTCTTTTAACTTATAAATCGATGATCAAGTAGCTCATTTCGTTAACAGTTAACAACTATTATCTGTCTAAGAACAAAGGATATTTGGCATAATTTGTCAACGGTTGCAATAAAAAAGGAGTAAGGCATGGTTGTGTTCAGTCCCTGGTTTTCGTCAATAATATGTATTCCAAAGAGGTTTTTTACAGGCTTTAAGTGGCTGCGAACTGAGTGTTAAAGCAAACGGGTGGATCTTAAATAACGCTTCCTTGCAAAAGTTGTTGAACAGGGTTACAATAGCAGTGAACGAATACGAACTGAACGTAAATGTTGTGACCAAAGTCATGGTTATTTCTAAAAAAGGACATCAGCCAACGATCATACAAGCAAACCACATAGAACAAGTAGGTAAATTCAAATATCTTGGATGTTGCATCACTGAGGATTTGGATCAAGATGTAGAGGTTAAAGCCAGGATCGATCAGACCTCTAGCACATTTCTCAAAACGAAACAATTCTTTTGTAATAAAGATCTAATATTGAACACCCGATATCGTATGGTCAAGTGATACACTAATTCTGTTCTCTTATATTGAATGGAATCCTTGATCCTAAAAGTGAATACAATTATGAAGATCGAATCCTTTTAAATATAGTTATTTCAGCGGATGCTGAATATACCTTGATAGAAGCGCATGTTAAATGACTCCGTATTACATCGCATCATAAGTACCATAAAGAAAAGGAAATCGGCATGCTTTGGACATATTCTCAGGGACGACAAACACCATCAACTAAATCTTTTCATCAAAGGTAAAACTCGAAGCGAGATCTAGGCAGAAGACATATATACAGGATGAGAAACTGGACTGGACGAGAATGAATGTTCAAATACTCGTCAGAATAGTATAATGACGAGAAAAAATCGCTGTGGTTACTGCCAATCTTCGTTGAGAAGAGGCACTTGAAGAAGAAGAACAGGGATTCTTTAAACAACACACCAATATTTTTAGTGACGGTTCACTATGTAAAATGAATCTTGTATTAAAATACGAGTTTCTTATTTGAATAATCTTTTTAAATACACAAATAAAATTATCATTACTTTTGACAAAAAATTTATGCTTATAGAATATAAATTTAAAAAATGTTCAGAAGCAAACGCCAGAAACAAAAAATTCAAAGAATAAAATTTATTTTCAAGTAAACCCGCTACAAAGGTATCGACATTATTTAAAATATTTTGGTGTAGTGTCTTGAACTTGTATTGAACCTAACCTAAGCTAACCAAGACATAATATAGGTCTCTCTACATAATATAAGTTATTGTTCTTACTTCAAAAATGTGCTATTGTTCCATGTTGTCATTGTTGTGTCACATGTTAACACACACTGCTCATTCCCGTTGGTTTGAGGCCGGATGAGATTGGATATTTTGTAGTAAGAGTTTATTTAGTTACTCGCCAAGTCGGTACGCAATTGACAATAATATGGCGGCGGACCGAGGTTCGGATTCCGCGGAAACAAAGTAGGCTCCGTCCAGATTATTGTTAGTAGGAAAAAGGAATTAGCATATTTTACGTTAACTTAGCATATTTTGACTTCACGTTAGCATATTTGACTCCAAAAAAGAAGATAATTAATTTAGGAATATTCAAATCCAAAGTATTCCTTTCATTTATTGCTAATCCAAAGACTCACCGTCCGACAAAAGCTTCCATCTGACTATGACAAGTATGGCCAAACTTCATGCATAAAATTCATGTTAATTTGCATTAAATTGCAGTACTTACCTACTTGTAATGATAATGTTTTTAATAAAACTTGCAATTGATCAATAAATAAATATTTTGGTGTATTGTGGTATTAGTCGTAGCGGTAGAACCCAAATATACGAAAAACGTTTCAAATAATGATAGAAGCAAACCACTTGGTATAGGTAGTATATACACATAAACAATCGATTTGACCCGCAGCACCTTATTGCAAGTGGAGGCAAATTCAAAATGGCAGCGTTTTTTAGAATTACAGTTTTTTTTGCTTCTTTTTGTTTTTTTAAGTTTTTTAATCGATTAAATTAATAAGTGTATTTTGAATTCAAATGCTAGTAATAATAGAATTAATACTACACTAAGTATATAAAATTCAAAATCGCGGAATTTAGTTCTGTATTAATTAGTAGTTGCGAGTTGCGAATTTTCTATCACCTACACGCGAGATATAAGTTTTAGTTCAAATCAAAAATTTATTACAAGCAGTAGCGCACCAAGAAAGTTATTGTGAGAAGACCTTCTTCCGCCCCCCTCCCCCCTCCCCCTTCCCCTTCCCCCTTCCCCCCTTCCCCACTTCCTTAAAAACGCTGTACTTTTAATAAATTATAAAAGTTACAATTACTATTCTATTAATTTCAACCCCATTAGTCTCATAAGAATTAAGTTAAGCTGCGCAATTTTGAAAAATTCCGCCATTTTGAATCTGCCTCCACTCCTAATAAGGTGCTGCGGGCCAAATCAACCTTCTATATGTAAGTAAACTTTCTGCCAAGCGGTTTTGTTCTATCACGATTTGAAACGATTTTTGGTCTACCGCTACGACTATATATCGTTTTAGAATGATCATTAATATTACTTTTACTCTAGATAGGAACTATCGAAAACAGGTAATAGCAATCATATCCGATAGTCAAGCAGCACTAAAAGCGATCAATTTAGTAATCATCAATTCGAAGTTGGTTAAAGAATGTAAAGCAAGAAGAAAATAATGTCCTCCTACTCTGGGTGCCAGCTAATCAAGTAATAGAAGGTAATGAAAAAGCAATCAATCTAGCTAGAAAAGGAGATCCAGTAACAGGAACAAATTAAACACTCCACTAACTGGAACAACATTGTTTTGCTTCCCAAGTAGTAACCAACTTAAAGCGGAACTTACGAACCTGGAAGACTTCATCTGTAACCTGGAACGGGAATCCTCCAACGGTCTAAAACACTCAGTTTCGGATTGTTACGGTTTTTTTTTAACAGGACACTGTCTCCTCAACGAACACCTCAGTAGAATGAAACTAAGAAACAATGCAAATTCTGCAGGGAAAATTGAAAAACACCAGAACACCTCATCACTGAATGCGACAACCATTCGTGAAGCCGTCGCAGTTTTTGTGAAATCCCTGAGACAGTATGATGAGCTGAAACTCGTTATAACTGGTAAAGGGGGACACACAATAGATCTGTAAGGTCGCGGTGATTAACCGCTCTCCCAAAAATTCTAGATTCTACCATTTCTAGTAAATTTTTTTGTTGTTACTTACTAAGAGAAACAATAAAAGTATAATAAAACACGTTTTATTTGCATCAGACTTCGAAGTATATCTAATTGGTTTACAAATATAATTCAAACCGAAATAATAATGAAAACGACGTTATTTAGCCATATTGGACACTAAAACTGGCCATAAAGCCACTCACATACACGCGCGCAGTTTTTAGAAATTTACGCTCAAAGCTCCGTCCGACCATATGCGGCCGTAATAAAAATCATTACGGTTATGTGAGCAATTAAAATGGCTTTTGTGCCACCGAAATGCTTTGTGAACGTAATTTTTTTATCTCTTATTGTGTACATAAAGTCCATAATAGAGAGGCCCACATGTGGCAAAATAAATAAATAAATTGTTTTAAGGACGACACGGAGCGGACGTAAAACTTTTTAGCGTGGCAGTATAACGGAAAAACGATGCAAGTGAAAACAATTAAGTTTTTTCGAGTCGTAAAAGAAATTAAAAGAGAAATCTTAAACGAAATCTCAAAACCGCGGAGGAAAAAAGTTATGTTTTATGATAGAATCAAGTGGTATTAAATGAGATAATAGCGGCGCACGGTGGAGTATTAGCATGAAAAAGGTGATCGAAATTCGAAAAAGCAAATGTGTTTAAGATTTCCCAAAAAAAGATAAATGCTATTAGTTAAATCATATCTGTCATGAATGGCGTTGCTATGGGTGTGTTTAGTTGCATTCATTTGTTTCAACGAAACGTCAAAGTTGTTACCTTTCAGAGATAAGAGGTAAATGGCTAAATTTTATGTTTAAAATTATAAATTGTTGTTGTTCTTGTGCTCATTTTATGTTTATATTATTGTTTTGATTGCAAATGGCTCAGCATGGTGCAGGTATGTATTCTACAAAAACATATTATTTATTTTGATATTCTCTATACTAACGATTTTTTTTGCAACTAAAAGTTAGGCGTTCAGAAAATTTAATTAAATTTGTGACATTTTTATTACACTTAAGAGATTTAGTTGCGCATTTCGAAGAATTCAGCATATTGTCTATATACGTTTTATTTAGTAAACATTGAGCTTTCATACAATAAAATAAAATACTGCGACTTTTTGCGACTTTGCTGATAAAATGAGAAAAACATTCTTGGTTTCCTCTAATTTGCAAATCAGTGATGTACTAATGCGAGGTGTAAACCGCGATGGGGCATTATTGTGTACAAAGCGATCGCATTAGTGCCATTAGCAGTATAGGACAATTTGGCATTAGTAGCGGCTTTAGTGGTATGGGAATTGGTCGCGGATCAGTCGTAGCATTAGTAGTATTAGTTGCGATATTACTACTGGCATTAATGGCATTGGTCGTGGAAATATTGGAACAGTGATTTTTCTTTCTTTTTTTAGAATCGACGAATTATCCTTTATTTTCTTCATATTATTTCCTCTTTAATTGAAAATAGCAATAATTTATATAAGGCCTACATAAAAAAATTTCGATTAACTATCGGTGTCAAATACCCCACTGTGCGGCGCCTCAAGAGCATTCTGGAAATTAAAAGACAGGGTTTTCTACAATCATGACTTGAGTACAAAAATGAAACTTGGCGTGTACCGAGTAATTATAATTCCCACCATATTATATGGGAGCAAAACCTGGGTGCCGTACCGCCGACACATGAACGCATTAAACAAGTTGCAACAGAGACACCTTAGACCACCACTCTTAAGAATCCGGTGGTTCCATCATGTCTCAAACGTATCGGTCCTTGAAAAGCTAACTGCGAGACTATTGAAGTCGTGGTTACAAAATCCTGCTTAAGATGGGCTGGTCACGTATGCAGAATGCAAGAAAACCGCATACCGAAATCTCTGCTTTACGGTGAGCTTGTAGACGGTAAGAGGAGGCCGGGTGGACAACTCAAAAGGTACAAGGACATTTTCCACGAAAATTTAAAGGGGATTAACATGCAGAATGAATGGGAAGAAGCAGTTCACAATAGAACTCCATGTAGAAGAATTGTAAACTCAGTTAACAGCGACAACCAAAAAGTAACGAGGCAACAAAGCAATGAGATTTTTGAATGCCCGAAGTGCGGTAGGCAAATAATATCACGTATTGGGCTTTTCAGTCACAGAAAAGATCATGAAAGAAAACGCCTTGCGTGAACATCTTCTGATGCGTGTCGAATACTCGTCAGCGAGTAATGTATGTATAAAATGAGACACGCTATATTTAGGCAAGAAATGAGACAAATAAAACTACTAAAAATGATATTCAGTCAGTTTTCTTGTTGGAACTATTAACAATTGTTATTATCCCCATAACTTTGTGATGAATCATGGAAAAACTGAAATTACAAATCCATTGTCTCATTTTGAGTTATAAAACGTTTAAAACTTTCAACCAAACAAAAAAAAACAACAAAAAAAAGGAAGCAGTGAATTTTTTTTGGAACTTATTTTCCCAGTTGGTCATAGTTAGTTCGCATGCTGACATTAAATGACTGTTTGTGAGTCTGGCTAAAATTTCGATTCATTTCTAAATGAAACAAAAAAGGTCCACTTATTTTTTCAGTCATAAATATTTGACGTTTATTAAAGTGAAGCATTTTATTAACAGTCATAACGGTCTGGCACATTCCAAGTGGAGGAAATTCAGTCCGGCTAAAAATTTGCGGTTGTAAAAATTTGACAGAACAGTCCAGGAAATATTCCCGCAGATCTACTTAAATGTGGCACAAAAAAGCTCTATAAAATGACCACTAACATCTTCAATAAGTATCTAAATGGACACCCATGTCCATGAAGTCTGGAAAATGGCCTCTTCGATCCACAAAAGGGTCAGTGGGGGTTATAGAGAAATATCGGCAACGAGTACATTTTACCATATAGTGGGTAAAAAGGGAAAAAGAATGAACCTAATAGAAGAAGAATATCATATA
Source organism: Sitophilus oryzae (assembly GCF_002938485.1). NCBI lineage: Eukaryota > Metazoa > Arthropoda > Insecta > Coleoptera > Curculionidae > Sitophilus > Sitophilus oryzae. Next base: position 846,933 of record NW_022145884.1, on the reverse strand, counting down.
AATGAAGAAGAAGAGCAAGGCTTCCGTGCCGGTGAATCGTGTATGGACATGTTTTTTGTCTAAAACAAATAATTGAAAAGTATCTAAGTACCAATAGAGGAGTGCATCTGATGTTCATTGATTTACACAAAACCTGTAGTGGAAATTTATTCTTTCTAGAACAGTTTGTAGTGCGAAGTGTAAAATATGCGAAGCAGTTTAACAGCCGCTGCAAAAAACTCACATTCTTATCGGAACGCGATAATGTTAACCCTTAAGCCCCATTGAGTGCTGTTAGGGAGGTGAGTTTTGTTGATCTAAATAATAAATATTATATATGTTTATGATTAATTAATTTTTTGTTTTCTAAAATATTTGTATTAAAGGAAAACATGTAAAAGGCGGCAACGCTGTGCCGGTCAAGCTTGATCACGCGACTAAAAGTCTGATATACATTTATTCAACTTGGTATAACCTATAATTGTTCCCTTTCCAATTGTTAAGTTACTTACTGCCATTACTCGCTGACGAGTATTTGACGCGCATCAGAAGATGGTTATGCAGGGAGATTTCTTTCATGAGCTTTTCTGTGACTGAACAGCCCGATACGTGATACTATCTCTCTTCCACACTCCAGACATTCAAAAAATCCCACTACCTTTTAAAGTAACAGAGATACTTTAATGAATGTATGAAGATACTGATACGCTATAACGAAGATACTGAAAAATTGCAAAGTTTTGAAAAAGACCCTGTAGCTCAGAAAAGAAGAGGGTTATGAAAATTTTGTTTTCAGCGTCTTCCGTTTGACAGAAAAGTGGGACAGGTTTGTGCAAACCGAAATCTTCTATCTTCACTAATAACGGAGATACTGTATGATTTCAACTAAAATAGGACACCCTGTATATCGCAACGATGACCACGAAGACTTGGCAGACGAGCGGTTTTATACGAGGTAATGGTAGGCTATTGCAATTGCAGCATCAAACCTCTGGTAACTTATCAGCTCTTGGACTAATACTGTAAGAAATTTGTTGGGTACTCCGAACTTTTGCATAATTGCCTAAAATGCATCTCTGCTTACAATTTCGAAGGCTTTTGTTAGGTCGGTAAACCCAATAAGTACAATTTCTAAGGTACGATAAAAAGTTATAATGAAACTCACAAAAAACGATTTTACAAAAAACTGAGAACGTTAGAATAATAATGATCAAACTGAAAAACGGTGCATTATTATAAATTTAATCTTTAATGGTTTTGCACTGTCGGTTAGCTAGGAGCTAAATTCAGTCAAAAAACCATTAATTTTCTATTGTTAAACGCATTTTCGTTTACAGAGTCACGGAAATAATGCATTCCCGGCGCATTAATTTGGCTGGAAATTTTTAAAATACTTCGGCCAGCCGGCCGGTCTGTTAATTTTGGATTTAATGGCGGTCATTATAATTTTTGGGGGTGTGTAATTTTCTACTCGGGTGGAATTTAGGGTAATAATTTATTTTATATTAACTACGTTATTTCTAATACAAAACCTGGGTATTTCACTACACGAATAACATTTTTTTTCAATAATAGGGGATAGGGGACCAGAAACACCGCGACATGGTAAGGTGTATTGTGTTTATCCCCTTTGTATTTTTCCAGTACTGGGTTTGGACCAAGGTAGGATTTCGACGATTCTTGCCTTCATGGGCTTTTTCCTTGCCTTGGATGTCGCTGTGGCCCGGCACCCAGACGGGTCTTACGATACCTTAACTCGAATTACTTGAATAAATCATACTGATATTTTTAAAGTTTCCTTTAGGAAAATTGCAGATTCATGTACAGGGTGTCCCATACTGAGCGTGCATTAAAAGTTTCTAGAGAACTACAATATCTAGATCGGAGATTTTTGCACATTATTGATTGACTTTCGATTAAAATATTTTCAATATGGTAGCACTTAAGGAAATACTAGAAGCTGACAGCAACTTTCTTATTCTAAATGGGTACTTCTATTCTTTATTGCCTACTTAAATTCTGCTTAAAATTTTATGTATTTTTATGTCAAACACTCTATATCTAACATTTACCGTTTTTGAGAAAAAAAAGTAATTCAATTTTTGGATGGAAAAAACTACCTGTCAAAAAAATCTCTATATCTTAAACGTCAAATTTAGTGACTACCACAGCCACTGTAACATAAAGAGAATACATATTATGGTTATCTATTTTATAAATTAAATTTTTTGAATGTCATATATTGACCGTAGTTGTCATGGAATTGAGCAATTAAAACCTCATATTAATATATACCTAATATTTTTTTTATAAATAAGCTTTATAAAGTTTTAAGCACAGTACTTATAATATACGAAATTCAAATAATTAGTTTTTTTGAAAAAAAATAAATAGTCTAATGGCTTGGCACTTAATGTCAAAATTGGCCAAGGAATCTAGACAAAATCAAGAAAAATATACACTTTATCTTAAATACCATCTAAATCTTAAACAACATACAAACGATTTATTTTAAGTATAGGAACATCTATAATCATAAAATAAGAAATTAAAAAACATTATCACTAATGAAATAAAAATGTATGTTTCTGTCTAAAATATATGATTGGATTTATGATAATACTAGCGTGTACCAGCGACTTCGTTCGCGTCGAATTAATCATTTGTAATAGTGATGATAAAGCAAAGCAAGAATTTCCGTTAACATACAAACTGGATAAAATTTTCTCACATTTATGTCAGCATGAGAAAAAACAATGTGGCGATATTATTATATAACTTGGTAATATTTGAGAGGTAGTTTCATCTCGTTAAAATTTGACTTTCGAAAAATCCGTTTGCCAAAAATAAGCTTTTTGCGTCAAGCAGTTTAAGCAGAATCGTGGTTAAGAAATTACCCAACTTTTTGGAACACCCTGTATGATTTTTTAAAAAATTTCAAAATATGTAAAAAAACCAAATAAATTATGCTTGTCCAAGCGTTTTCCCGAAAGACTAACCGTTTTTTAAATAACAAATATTGTATTATTTGAGAGGCGTTTTCACCCTCTTGGAATTTGAGATTCAAGAAACCCCTCCTTATCGAACCTCTACACCCGACAGTCAATCCGTTTGCCAAAAATCAGCTTTAAACGTCGAGCAGTTTAAGCAGAATCGTGATTACTCAATGGTCATATTTTATGAAACACCCTGTATGAATTTATAAAAAATCTTAAAATATATAAAACAACAAAATAAAATATACGTGTTTAAGAGTTTTTCCGAAAAACTCACCGGTTTTTAAATAAAAAATATTTTAATATTTGAGGGACAGTTTAACCCCCTTAGAATTCGAGTTTCGAAAAATCCCTTCTTAGCGAACCTCTACACCCTAAAGTCAATCTGTTTTCCAAAAATCTACTTTTTACGTCAAGCGCTTTAAGCAGGATCGTGATTAATCAATGACCAGATTTTTCGAAACACCTTGTATACATTTTTAAAAAATCTTAAAATATGTAAAAAAACAAAATAAAATATACGTGTTTAAGCGTTTTTTTTGGAAACCTGACCGTTTTTAAGTAAAAAATATTGTAATATTTGAGGGGTGGTTTCACCCTCTTGGAACTCGAATTTCGAAAAATCCTTTCTTATCGAACCTCTACACCCTAGAATCAACCTGTATGCCAAACTTGAGCTTCTTACGTTGAGTGGTTTGAGCAGGATCGTGATTAATCAATATGTCAGTCACTTAAGGATTTTATATATTAGTATAGATTTTTACCGCTCAATTTTATGACAGCTACGGCCAATAGTATAATATGACATTTAAACAACGTAACATAGGGTGTATTCCGTTGCTTACCTTGGTTATGGTTTTATGTTCCGTTTCTATCGGTTTCCTGAAAGTTTTCTTATTGCGGAACACGGTACCTGAAAAATTCGGTTATAACTGTCACCAAACTAAGCGAGAAGGCTAGTTTTTCTGGTTTTGTTTGTCAATCAATGTCATTTATGTGACAGAAATCAAGCAAATATTGGAAGTTCGAGTGAAATTCCGATTTAATTTCTAAAATTTGTAATAATATTTTGTATTTACATCCAAAAGCAATGGAGGTAGGCAGTAAAGTCATTTCATTAACTAAATAGAATGACTTTTTAGGAACATTTAAATTTATCATGCAGCCATTGTTTCTTAAAGTCAGGAAAATCTAAAGAAAACATGAAAAACAAGACAAGTAATCGTGAATGTTTTGTAAGCTATAAAAATATAAATATTTATTAGATTTGTTTATTTATTATTGATCTGTTTTAATATTGGACCTGCAAATCTTCACTTGATCTGTCTAACGAGTTTAACAGTTTATTAATAAAGTAGTTTTAAATATTAAACTCCATTGAAAAGAAGAAGCAAACGTAAAAGCAGAGAATAGGTACATTAAAAATGCATAAAAGATACATTTTATAATAGAGGTATTGGAATTTAGAAAACGTCAACATTTTTGACGTTTCCTGTATTTTACCAAACCGTTCCGTATCAAACCGATGTTTTTCACCGCTCTTTACCGTAGTTTACCAGTCTGGTTCGCCTGGTTTTGCAACGGAATACAGCCTTAATGAAATATATAGCCACGTGCCTTCATCTTATGTCACAGCGGCTGTGGTAATCACTAAATTTGACGTTTAGGCTATACACATTTTTTAGACAGGAAGTTTTTTTTGTCCAAAAGTCAAAAACGGTTAATGTTAAATATAGAGTGTTTGATATCAAAATTCATAAAATTTTACGGAGAACTAAAGCATCTAATAAAACTGGGGGTACCCGTTTAAAATAAGAAAGTTGCTGTCAACTTCTGGTATTTCCGTACCGCCATATGAATACATTTTTAATCGATAGATCTCGTTGTGAAACAATGATGGGCCAAAAACCTCCGATCTAGGCATTGTAGTTCTCTAGAAACTTCTTATTCAAGCTCAGCCTGGGACACCCTGTATATCATGTTATAAACTTAAATGAATCAGCCCGTTATTAATTTCAGAACAGACATTAAAACCAAAAAGCTGCTATACATCTTACATATTTTTATATTCTACAACAGGAAATAAAGTTAAAGTCAAAGGCTTTGAACAGGATAAGACATGAGGATTTTGAATCTTATAAATAATAAGAGTACTAAATATAATCTGTAACAATTTTATATCAAATAAAACTATAAAGAAACTTTTTCACAATAGCGGTCTCTTCCAGTTCATATTTCTTCTTAACGAAATTTTTACCGATACTAAATGAATCATCCCCTTATTAATTCCAGCCCAAATTTACCGACTTCCCATAAACCCAAAGGAGAAGAAACAAAAAGAGAGCGGAGAAAAAGGGACCCTAATAAAAATAATCTGTTGCTATCATAAAAAATCAATTAGGCGACGAAATATATGCTCAGGTCCTGTTTTATTTTGCCTGTAACTTTTACTGCGGCGGCTTTTTCGTCGGATCCTATAAACACAGCGACGCCATTAAGGGGGATAATGAACTATTAATTCTGCAGTGCACGCACAGCAGTACAGATGGCCTCTGGAAGCTTGACGAAAATTCGCCAAAGGCGGCTATAAAATTTGAGGAAGGAAGGAGGTTACTTTGTTATACTATCGCTGAATTTAACTTGATATTTATTTATTACTTAACTCGATATGGGCCTTTTGTCAATGAAAAAAAAAGCACTAAGGCCCGGTTGTACCAACGAAGTTCACCGACAGATCAACTGTGAACGACGATCAAAGCAAAAAATGCGTTGTACCAAGCCTGAACGCCGTTCAAATTGCCCGATCAACTGAACGGTGACATTAGGCGGTTCAAGCGTCGTTCAGGGGTAGACATAACCTTATTATTTGACATATTCCGCTTTTCGTTGTTTTGATTATCGTTTTGTTTATTGTTCTTAAGATTTTTCGTAATGTATCCTTTATTAGGTGAATTAACTGACGACGAAGACTTTTTAGAATTAGTGAGACAACATGAACGGCTAAGGAGACCACAAACAGTACGATTTCGACCAAACAATTTCGAAAAATGGAATGACGTGGATTTTAAAAAAAGATTTCGACTTGCTAAACCTATTGTGAATTATTTAATAGAGGAAATTTCCGGTTTAATTGCATCTAAAACAAACAAGTAAGTTTAATTATGTATATTTACTGTATCTTATTTAAGCTTTTATTTTTAGAAATCATGCTTTAACACCAGCTGACATGGTATTTATCACATTACGGTTCTTAGCAACAGGATGTTTTCTACAAAGTGTTGGTGATATCAGTGGTGTAGACAAGTCTACTACGAGCCGCGTGATTACAAAAGTAACTAGAGCTATAGCATCTTTAAGCAAGGACTTTATTAAAATGCCAATGGGAGTGGAAGATAGAAATTCAAAGGCACAAGGATTTTATAATATTTGTCGCTTTCCAAGATGCATAGGAGCAGTTGATTGTACGCATGTGAAGATACAATCTCCTGGAGGGGCAAATGCAGAGAATTACCGCAATAGGAAAGGATTTTTTTCATTTAATGTCCAAGCAATTTGTGACAGCGATTTGAAAATATCTAACATTGTGTGTAGATGGCCTGGTTCTACACATGATTCAATGATTTTTAGAAATTCTAGAGTAAAGGCTGAGTTTGAAAATGGAGTATATGGAAATAATTTATTACTAGGGGACAGTGGGTATGGAGTAAAACCATACCTAATAACCCCTTTGGCGAATCCAACAACGAGGGCTGAAAACTTATTTAACGAAGCTCAGATAAGAACAAGAAACCCAATAGAAAGGTGTTTTGGTGTACTAAAAAGAAGATTTCCTATATTAGCGACAGGAATCCGTTTAAATGTTGATAAAGTAGAAGCAATAGTGGTTTCCGCTGCTGTTCTTCATAACACAGCGTGTCATTTTGCAGATCCAACACCATTACTAACTGATGAAATTGAAGCGGAAATAAACATTGGAAATAATATAGGAGAACATGTTCCAAATGACTTGGGTGGTATAAATAATAGTGTTAGATATAGTTTAATTAATTAATATTTTGAATCACTGTAAATATGTTATTTTACGATATAGAATATATTGCTGAGTATTAATTATTTACATCTAGAACTAATTATTTACGTCTAGAAAATGTTTCAATATTATTTTACTAAAACATTCTTAAAATGTCTTAATGTTTTAAAGTCAAAATAACTTGTTAATTAATTAAATTGTGATTATAATTACCATAAAATAAATTACCATTACATACTCTTGTATATATTTTGATTTATGTATATAATATTTTTTATTGTATGTATAGGATTATTTTTATATAATAATCCCCTCTAAATATAGATTTCACTTTATATAATAATATAATATAAAAAATAAGGTATATGATGTACAGATGTATTAGCTAGAACGTCTAAAAAGTAAATGAACGAATCGGTCAGCCGCGAACAGGTATTAAAAAGTCGTATTTTATGGCAACAGAAAGGAAAAAAGGTACCATAATTTATATTTTGGGAGAACCCGCCAATCAATAAAATAAACTTTTAAAAGCATTTACGCCAACTTATATAAAAACTCCAAAAGTTACTGTGAAATTCAATACCAACATAAGAAACTAAATATTGATCGACGTTCTACTGAACGCGAGTTGGTGCAACGCAATCCAAGTTCAACTTTGACCAGAGATCAGTTGAACTCTCGTTCAATTTACTTTGGTACAACCTGGCCTAACGCAGATAATTTCGTCGTTTTATCTATATTTGTATACAGAGTGTCATTGAAATGGGGTAAAAAAATTGGGGGGTGACAGTACTTCTAAAAATAGTAAAAAAAGTTCCTATAAGTATAGGGCGGAAAATGCATATTAAGGGAGTTAGGGACACTGAAAGGGTGAACTTAAAAAACGGTTGTTTTAAAATTGTAGGCTTAAAGAACGATAAAAAATTTCGAAAAAAAATCCTCTGCCATAAATTTTGACCCTAAATCAAATGGTGATAGTGAAAAATTATTTGGAAAAACGGAAAGGGTAGTTTTTGCAAGGGTAGTGGATTGTTTCGTGAATAACTTTTTTGAGGTTATTTTTTTTGCAACGTGGGTTAATTTTTTGAAAACTGCATACATTTTCCTACAAAAAAGGTGCTCTTGTTGCACATTGCCCAGAGCGATGGTTTTCGAGAAAATTGAAGACAAAGAGTTTGCTCTGATGGGTTGCTAACTGGTTAATCAACATAAACTTATGAAAGTTATGGCGGTTCAAAAGTAACCAAGGAGTTATTAAATAATTAATTGAAAAATCAAAATTTCATGATTTTAAAACATCTTATTGCTTTAAAAAACGAAATAATCCAATTACCAAGATTCCTTATTAAAATAATGCATTCCTTAATTCATTCATAGTAAATGTTCAAAGTGACCACCGTTCATTTCAATGTAGACATCTGATCTTCTTCTCCACGATCTGCGTACCCTGTGGAATATCCTTGTCAATAATGCGTTGCCGTAGTTGCTCTTCAGTATGAATCGGCACTGAGAAAACCAATTTTTTTTTAAAACCAAAAAAGATTATTTAATTTTTAAAGCAAATATGATGTTTTAAAAATCATGAAATTTTGATTTTCCAATTAATTATTTAATAACTACTTGGTTACAGTGCCGGACTTAGGCCTAGGCCAACTAGGCCCGGGCCTGGGGCGGCAGATTTTTAGGGGCGGCAAATTTTGAGCATACCAAAATATTTATCTTTTTTTTAACTTTTATTTGTTCATAAAATATTTCGAAAATATTCTTAGCCGATTACATAAGCTTCAAATGGTGGATATTGATCTACAACTTGCTGCAGATTTATATAGCTCATTGGAAAAATATTTTTCTGAAATTAGAAATCTAGATAATACTAAATCATTTGAGGAATATGAAAGAAGGGCAATAGAATTGTTCGGCGAGAAAGAATATGCGACAGATAAAAAGAGAAAAGTGAAACGGATCCGACAATTTGATGTGTGAAACCAGTGATAATAACGCTAGGGACGATTTTAGGATAAATGTATTTAATGTTATTATTGATAAATTAATCCTTCAAATTTCCTACAGGAAAAGTGCGTACAATGACTTTTCAACCAAATTTGGTTTGTTTAGTGATTTATCTACTTTAAGTATTGACGACATTACCGATAAATCCAGACATTTAATAACCTGTTATCCAAATGATTTAGATGAGTCAATGCCTAATGAATTAATACATTTTCGTGAATTTATAAAATGCATTAAGTCAGCAAAACCATCTGTTAGAGAGCTTCTTAAAATAATTTATGAAAAAAACACTCAAAACCTGTTTCCAAATACTTTCATACCATTAAGAATCTTCACATGTACTTTTATTACTAACTGTTCTGCTAAACGCTCGTTTTCTGCATTGAAACGTATTAAAACTTATTTACGGTCCACTATGGAAACAAAACGTGTAAATCATATGGCAGTTTTACATATTGAGTCCGACCTTTTAAAAACTATCAATTACGATGAAGTAATTGATAATTTTGTGAACAAAAAAGTACGTAGGAAACCTTTATAGCCATATAAGCAAACCTTATAGTTTTGTTGTTCGTTTGTTTGTCATTTTATATTAATATTTTAATATTTATTTTATGTTCTGTGTTGATCTATTCTGTCGGTCTATTCTGTTGTTGGTCCTGTATTCAAATAAATGTTTTATCCGTAAATTAAAAAAAAATGTTAAGGGGCGGCAATTTTTTTTTTTGGCCTGGGGCGGCGACTTCGTTAAGTCCGGCCCTGTTTGGTTACTTTTGAACCGCCATAACTTTCATCAGTTTATGTTGATCTTTGCCTTCAATTTTCTCGAAAACCATCGCTCTGGGCGATGTGCAACAAGAGTAACTTTTTTGTAGGAAAAAGTATGTAATTTTCAAAAAATTAACCCACATTACAAAAAAAAATAACCTCAAAAAAGTTATTCACGAAACAACCCCCTACCCTTGCAGAAACTACCCTTTCCGCTTTTCCAAATAATTTTTCAGTATCACCATTTGATTTAGGGTCAAAATTTATGGCAGAGGTTTTTTTTCGAAATTTTATCTCGTTCTTTAAGCCTACAATTTTAAAACAACCGTTTTTTAAATTCACCCTTTCAGTGTCCCTAACTCCCTTAATATGCATTTGCGCCCTATACTTATAGGAACTTTTTTACTCTTTTTAGGAGTACTATCACCTCCCGATTATTTTTACATCATTTCAATGACACCCTGTAGAGAGAGCGCTGAAGTCATGATTACTAAATCTCGCTTAAGATGGGCTGGCCACGTATGCAGAATGCAAGAAAACCGCCTGCCGAAATCTTTTCTTTAGGGTGAACTTGTAGAGGGTAAGAGGAAACCGGGTGGACAACTCAAAAGATACAAGAATGTTTTTCATGAAAACTTAAAGGGGATAAGTATGCAGCATCAGTGGGAGGAAGCAGTGCACAATAGAACGCAATGGAGGAGAATTGTAAATTTAGTTAATAACGACAACCAAAAAGTAAAGAGGCAACAAAGTAATGAGATTTTTGAATGTCCGGAGTGCGGAAGAGAGATAACATCACGCATCGGGCTTTTCAGTCACAGAAAAGCTCATGACAGGAAACGCCTTGAGTAACCATCTTCTGAAGCGTGTCAAAAACGACGTGTAATGACGTGTAAATGACGTGTAAACTCGTCAGCGAGTAATCGCAGTAAGTATTTGTATATATCAATCTCGGATACGATGCATCCAGGAATTAGAAAGGGTGTCTAAACATTTATTTTAAATAATTACTATTTTTAAACAGCAGTAACTTCTTTAATTTAAAGAAACACCCGATATATCTTATGAATCAGATGCACAATTTAATTGTCTATTAAATCGTATTTTACCATTTTTTACTTGTCTTTTCAAATTTTCGTAGAAAATGCATTTTTTATAATTTAGACCTCATTTATCAATATACCTATGGAATATTGACATTTTAAACTTTTTTAAAGTACAAATTTTCAGAATGTACAGATGCTAAAAACAATAATATTGCTAGACCATTTATTTACAAAAAGAAAACTATATAAATCTTTATAAAAGAGTTACCATTAATTAAATATCATTATTGTTATTTCCGCCCAAATATTAATTAAGTACATCCTTAATTGTGATAGTCCTCTTTTACAAATATTTATAGTTTTTATTTTTTAAATAAGTAAGCGAACTACGAGTATATCGACAATATTTATATCTGTACTCATTGAAAATTTGTTACATCTTTAAAAATAACATAAAATATTAATATTCCATTCGTATGTTGATAAATGAACTCTAAATTATAAGAAAATGCATTTTCTGCGAAAACTTGAAAAGAACAGTAATATAAAATTTGATAGACAATTAAATTGTGCATCTCATTCACGTAAAATATACAGTGTTCCATTTAAATTAATAAATTTATTGCTGTTCATAGCTTGTAATTTTATTTAAAATACATTTTTAAACACTCTGTATAAGGTAGTATTATTTTTATACCTACTGCATTTTCACAAAATCGTAAATATAACAGTAAGTTCAAAGTCCGGTAAATCTTAATCAAATTTACCTTTGTTTTAATCGTAGAAACTAAAAATGTAGTAAAATACAAGGTGTTCCATTTAAGCAAAACACAAAAAAAGTAAATCTTTGATATTTTTGTTTATTTGGGACACTCTGTACATTTTGCAAATAATTTTAAATTTTAGCTCTAATAGTCCTATAACGAACTGAAAACTTGCAATAATTTGTAAAAATTTATTCGATTGGCTACAATACTCCTTGTGGGATGAGCTGAATAACCCTGTCTAAGTTTCTTCCAATACAATTTTAGTTATTCTGAATAGGTGTAAATCTATGTTATCGATATTATCTTTCATTCAACCCTAATTTATATTATTACACCTTTAATTTTTGAATGTATTTCATTTCTATCCTTTTGTAGTATATTGTTTTAATTCCTAGTTCATATTTACGTTGACTATAAGAGAGCTTTATTTTATCTAAAATTCCGGACTGAAGTAAATATAAAGCAGACTATAAATCTAACCGTTTATTTCTTTATATGTATATTATTTTAATTTTTATATCGGATAACTATAATTAATTACAGTAAAGGCCCTAGTATAACACATGTAGTATGGTGTATCTCGACATTGAAATCGACAAGTTTAAAGAGACTTCGTCGACAAAGACGTCCCGTATAAACCTTCGTCATTTGTCACCTCCAACCGAGCACCTTTTACCGAACATCTGGCACTGGATTTTCCAGTAGTCCGAGGATTTTCCTGGCATCTCCCCTGGTATTTTCTAAACGTTAACAACGCATCGAGAACGGCAAATTTGTACGATTAAATGTCAGGTGCAGAAGAGTGGACGAACGCTCATGTCAGTTAATGCAAAAGTGGCAGAGGAAAACGTTATGGACGTTGCTTAGCGGGACGGATTGCAATTGAACTGTATGTTAAAAAATACGATAAAATTGTCCGTAGTGCTTTCTGGCTTTGAGTAAAAACTAACTTAACCGAATGAATTACAATTACATTACAGGGTGTCATTGAAATGGTGTAAAAAAAATCAGGGGGTGATAGTATAACGTACTCCTAAAATTAGTAAAAAAAAGTTCCTATAGGGCGGAAAATGCATATTAAGGGAGTTAGGGGCACTTAAAGGGCGAATTTAAAAAAAGGGTGTTTTGAAATTGCATGCTTAAAACATTAGATAAAATTTCGAAAAAAAATCCTCTGCCATAACTTTTGACCCTAAATCAATTGGTGATATTGAAAAATTATTTGGAGAAGCGGAAATGGTAATTTTTGCAAGGGTATGGGGTTGTTTCGTGAATAACTTTTTTGAGGTTATTTTTTTTGAAACGTGGGTTTGTTTTTTGAAAACTACATACTTTTTCCTACAAAAAAGGTGCTCTTGTTGCACATCGCCCAGAGCGATGATTTTCGAGAAAATTGAAGGCAAAGAGTTTGCTCTGATTGGTTGCTAACTGGTTAATCAACATAAACTTATGAAAGTTTGTAGCATTTTTTATTTCCTTTAATAAAATTGAATTTAAAAATCTATTTTTATTTAAATTTCTTAGTATTGGCGCCATCTATTTGCTAGATGCCAAAGATACCAAACTCCATTTATTACAGTTCACTTGTCTTGTTTATTAGCGCTATATGCCAAACTTCCTTAATTGCATTTCACTTGTCCGAATCTCACTTCGCTGTGGATTGCGATTTTCTGTTCTAATGATTTCGATCATATGATATCACTTTTTTCTCTCTCATTTTGTCTGTGGTGAAAAGGTTTTTTGGCTTCGGTTCTGAAACTGAGAAGAAGGTCTTTTTTTTCTGAGAATTTGGATCTGAAGAAGACGCGTGTTTCGGCGTCCGACAAATTTTCCAGTGAAAAGCACTCTGAATCCACTTTTCGATTTTCATTGCATGGGTATCCGATTTGGAAATTTGAAAACCTTGTAAAGTATGCAATCCAGAGTATAGATCGTATTTGTTTGGTTTCTTCTTGGAATGATCACCGTAAGTTTATCCGCCATTTTATATAGCCCTATCTAACTAAATTTTATTTCAGTTATTTCCGTTCTTACTTCGTTTATTTGAGTATTTAATTACTGGTTTGGATCGGCATATGGTTTGAATATATTTATGTAAAGCTGATTTTCAGACCGTAAGTTGTTTTTTTTATTTAGTATCTGTCCTGAGAACTATTTTTTATTTATAGAGTAAATACCCCATGGTACTCAGTAATTACCACATGGTATGCAGTAATAATGCAGTAATTATTGTATGTTTCACCCACTTTCATTTTGTATGGACCTATGCAGACCTTAAGACAGTGTTCCTGACATTACAACCGTTCTTTTGGCTGATATTGAAGACTTCTCCTGCCATAGTCATCTGCATCCACTTCTGTTAGTCTGGAGAATACCTAACTACCTGTTTACATCATAAGAAACTATATACAGATAAGTCTCTCTCTCTTAAGTTTGATACACAAGGTACGCTTTTATTTTATAATTTTTGAGACAACAGATTTAATAACCTGGTAAATTATCACTATTTATCCCACATATTGTAGTCAAAATTATTTTTTTATTTAACGTTATAAGTTATAATTTGATTCGTACAGTACACTCGTACTTAGCTATGATATTTTATATAAAAATTATTAACACGTATTCATTTTAAAGTTTTTGTACACGACATGTTTCGAAACATCATCGTATTGAGACATACATAAATTTCAACTGTTTTTATATTAAGTAGCTTACTTAGTTCAAAGAATACAGTTACTAAATTCGAATCTATTTAAAATAACTTGCGGTTTTATTGGGATCACTTTCTGACTTTTATTCCTGATAAACATAATAGACCCTTAATGCTGTTGATTACTTTATTTTAGCTATGTTGTGATATCGTATTTTTCTTTTTGGTTTCTTACTTTACCACTCTCATAAACAAAGTAAGTGGCGCCCTTTTCACTGTCTTTGACCATACCTATTTGAATTCTTAACATCAATATTAAAATCTCTGCAGCCTATATATTATCATTTTTTTTATTTTTTAACAACATTAGAAAGTCACTGTGAGTCATAAGCCTTACCTACGAACCCAGCTTTCCTCTAACCCTGAGCAACGGATTTTTTTTTATTCTATTTGGGTAACGACAGAAAAATTGTCACAAGTTATGGTGGTTCAAAAGTAACCAAGTAGTTATCAAATAATTAATTGAAAAATCAAAATTTCATGACTTCTAAAACATCCTATTGCTTTAAAAAACGAAATAATCCACTAGATTTCTACTTCTGGGGCCACTTGAAACCTTTGGTTTACTCAGTGCCGACTAATACTGAAGAGCAACTACGGCAAGGCATTATTGACTCTTCCAATCAAATTTGGGCAACACCAAGGATATTCCACAGGGTACGCAGATCTTATGTCTGCATTGAAATGAATAGTGGTCACTTTAAACATTTACTATGAATGAATTAAGGAATGCATTATTTTAATAAGGAATTTTGGTAATTGGTTTATTTCGTTTTTAAAGCAATAAGATGTTTTAAAAATCATGAAATTTTGATTTTCCAATTAATTATTTAACTACTTGCTAAAAAAAATAAACCATTTCGATTGGTGAAATTTTCTATAACATTTTTATTCGTAATTTTAACTGATCTTGTCACACCTCTAAATTCTTTAATTTATTTTATATCACTTAGATGTATCTTAACTTTTTAATCTCAATTTAAACTAACGTTAAAGAAGGTTTCTAAAATTCTAAAAATATATAAACACATTATAGTTTTAAATCGCCTTTTCAGCAGACGTACTGTAACTTGCATTACTTTGGTTTTCTTACCAATCATAGAACAGGCCGTTTAGAAACATTTCAACGTGTTGATTTATTTTGATATTAATATTAGAAATTATTAATATTAGGAAAACTAAATCTATGACTGTTAGTAGAAACAACATTCCGAACACCAGAACTTTCCTAAATGGAGAGATCATCAAGCAGGTCACACAATTTAAATACTTGAGATGCATGGTTAACCAAACGTGAGATCCAGATCAGGAGATCAAAATGCAGGATCGGACAAGCAAGAACAACTTTGATGGCTATTTTGTCTTTCTGCCGAGGAGCAAAGACAAGGACACGATCTACCTGCTGAGCCTTATCCAGGCTCAGAACTCCAATGTAAGGACATCGAGTTGGCGAGTCATCAACTCGAAGGAGGAGGGTCATCGTCAGGTCCTCACAATAGGAATTGACCTCAAATCCAAGGAGGCAATAGAGAAAAAAGGATATATCCTGTTCTATAGTTACGGGACAACACCGGTATAAGATCTAAGGAGAGACCAAGTGAAAGAGGTGGAGAAAATGGAGACAGATCCTCCATGTAGCAAATAACACAACTTCTTACTTTTAATGTGTGTTTATTGAAGACTAACAATTGAATGTACAATAGCATTGTCACCAACCCAAACGGTATATTATCTGGGTTACCAAAATACATACGTAAACGCTAACTAATATAAACAGTATTGGTATGCGATCATTGCAACAACGTATTGGCTCGCAGTGATTCCTTTGTTTAATTCTTCGGTAGAAAGTACTAGAATATCTAAATTTCTAATCTAGGGATTTTACAAAATTTTAATAAAGCTTAAAAGCAAGTAAAAGAAAACACTAAAACAGAGCAGCACACGATGCAATCTGAGGCAATTACATTTATTAGGGTATATTAAGTTACGGTCACTATAAAGTAGCCGTTTTTGACCCCGTGACTTTTTAGTGGCAATGGATGGGCGACGGCTACTTTATTTTTACCTAGGAAGGTAGCAGTAACAATTTTGCTACTCTCAATACTACTATAAATTAGAAGTAACAAGGTGTCGTGGCCGCGACTACCCCGTAAGTTAAATTGTTACTATAAAGTAACAAAAACGTAATGGAGGCACTATGGTAGCACTTGTTAGTAACCCCTACTTTGAAAATTTACCATAAAGTTTTTGGTCTTTTATGGTATCATATTCGAAGATTCGGGTAGTTCCAGCCACTTCTTTAAATTACATGTTTATGACTTGCAATCGGGGTGTTTATTTTCCACTTTTATGGTAGGTAGGCACTAACCGGTCACTCTCGAAATATACTTCAAAGTGACTATTCCTTATAGAGTAACATTTATTTTTTTATAGAGTAACATTATTATAAGTGGCAGAGTGGGCATAGGAACTATACTTTAGGGGCAGTGACATTTTAAAAAGGACTGGGAACTATATTTGCTAGTTGGGGAAAAAGAGAGAGAGAGAGAGAGAGAGAGAGAGAAAGAGATGTGTTAAAGACGCATGGACTGTAGAATCTTTTAGCGCCACTTTATCCCATTATTTATATATTTTTATATATGTCGATATCCTTTATATAATCCAACATAGCCTTGTTATTTTGGTAGGAAAGGGCTACCTCAGGGTTATCCACGATACCGTGTTGTCTTCGTTTTAACGCGTTCTTTGGGCATTCAAAGATAATGTGTTTGACAGATATTGGAATATTACATGTTTCACAAATGGGCTGATTCTGTCCTTTAAGGAGGTGTTCATGGGTAAGTTTCGTGTGTCCTAAACGAATTCTAGTGAGCACAACGAAATCTCTTCTAGATAAGTTAACTACATTATTTTCAAAATAGTCCCTTTTGATTTCATGAAGCTTATTATCATTCATGTCTAAGTCCCATTCTAGTTGGATTATATTATCGATCATATGTTTGCCATAATTCTTTAGATCTTGCACGGAGAAAACAAGGTTGGTTTTATGAGGGTTGGAAGTTTTTGCAGCCAAGTAGTCAGCTCTGTCATTGCCAGGAATTCCTATGTGGCTCGGAAGCCAAAGGAAAGTGACGCTGTGGTGGTCTCTTATAGCTGGAGGTCAATATATGTTGAATGGCCTCAAATATTGCAAAAAGCTCTGCTGAGAATATTTCCGTTATGGGACTTAGTGAGAAACACATTTCTTTATCAAACGTATGAAAAGCCGCTCCAGTGTGCTTATTAGTTTTCGAGCCATCGGTGTAAACCAGTCGATGACTCTTATACTTCGAGTTGATGAGATCTTTGAATTGTGCTCTTATAGTGAGATGTGAGCATTCCTTTTTGTTGTGAACTTTGAGTGAAAGGTCAAGCGAGAGTGGGTGCAGACTCCATGGGGGAAACATACGGGAGGATGGCGCAATATTGAAAGGAGGAGGCAAATCGATTGACAGTCTTTCCTTTATATATTTATAACGGTGGTGTGATGCTGATTGATACTGTTTGTATCTATGTTTGATTTGGGGGTAAATAATTTTGAAGATTTTTTTGTGATTAGGGTGTTCCGGATTAACATGTAGACCAAACGCATATGCTAATAGGTGCCGTTCTCTAATATAATTTAGTGTGAGTTGTTCTGATTAACACATTAAGCTTGGTAGGGGACTCGTGTGAAAAGCGCTCAGTGATTTCCTGATTCCCATGTACCGCGTTCAGCTTATTTAAATAAGACCGCGGTGCAGACGCGTAAACTTGGGACCCGTAATTGATTTTGGATAAGACAAAAGCATTGTACACCCTCAAAAGAGAAACATGGTCTTATTTTTCAACGCTTTATGGCACTGGCGTAATTGGATTGATTATTTTATCAATAATATTAAATTATCAATCCAATTCATATATCATATACTATTTATTAAAGACTTTACTTAATACCAATTTATTATTTTTAGCATATTTTAATTCCGATTTAGAAATTATATTATAAATAATTTATAATACCGTATGATCGAAAAAATGGCGTCCAGTTGGCTTGGAAATGAACATCGATGACATTCCCCATATAATTTTATAATGACAGTAATCTTCATTTCATAACCATCGCTGACGACGTTTTTTTTTTATCATATTGAGCATAGGCCATCAATATTTAATTGGAGTTACACAAAAGCACGATTTCGTCTTTTAGTCTGACATTTAATGCTTTTTTAGTCGGTAAATATTATTTTAACAAAAATATTAACGTGAAAATTAAATGCATTACCGATACTCCCGTTCTAAGGGCGCGGGCGATATAAATAAGATTTTTTCTTGTAAATAACTTTCTTATCGTTTGCATTTTTTGCCCATGATGTTTGTTTAGGGCTTTTGTTCAAGTCTAAATGTTGGTGCCCGACTCTATGCATGTATCACTGATCACCGCCGCGCCGCGCAGCGCCGTAGAAACGAACAATCGCATTGTGATCCGATTCAATTCTTAACTCTTTTTTGGTTAGGCTCATCGTTCAACTTTTATGGATCCGTGCTGGCCACGATTCAATTGAACGAACGGTATTGTAAGCAACGAATCAATTCTCACGACTCTTTGAACGAACGAGTCGTAGAAACGAACGATCGCATTGTGATCCGATTCAATTCTCACGACTCTTTTTTAGAAATCGCTCGGTCAAATTTTATGGATCCGTGCTGGCCACGATTCATAACGAACCGTATTCTAAGCAGTGAATCGAAGCTGACGATTCATTCTTAATAGTCGTTCAAATGAACGACTCGTTCAATCTTTGCCCACTTCTAATGCCCAAGCTTGCATATTTCCTTATTTTATTAGCTTTCCTTATTTATTACCCCTTTTACTACGCTTAATCGCCTATTAAAAAGTAAAAAAAAGTAAAATTACTCATCAAACGCACGAATTCGTTTATGCACTAAACGTAACTAAATAAATTTTATACCGGGAAGCCATCGACTGCATCAAGATTCCAACGGTAGGGCATGTGAGTCAACAATCTAAAATAAATATTTGAGAATTTATTGCATACACCTGTTTAGACGGGGCGGCGCGTATATTTATTTATACTTTTTTAGGGCTGGCAGTAGTCGTGTACAAAGCGCAGAACAAAACAGGGACACGGTTATATTTCTTTTTCTTATAAACAGCCTTCCTGTGGGAATAAACACGGAGCTGGTGCGGAGCGAAAGCAGAGATTTTTCGGTTTTGAACTGGTTCGGTGCGTTTTAATTGCCCGGCAGTTTCTTGGTGTTAACAAGTTAATTTTTGTAAGTCTTAAATTCCCATTAAAAACATGAAATGTAGAAAAAATATGTCTAAAATAAGTCTTGCATCGCAGGGCTTTGGAACTTTAACATAAAACATTCAACATAAAAATATTCGATTAGCAAAACGCCAAGCAGTCGATTTTGGTATTCTCGTTGCCGTGCAAATCGTTTTCTAGATACACGTTGAGCATATATTGGTAGCATCACAATTTCTCAGTTATCTAATAGTTTACTAATATTCAAATATTGATAAAAAGATGAAAAATGTCAATATTGTTGAGTTACCTACGTCTAACCTATTTTTCTATGATTATATATCATTACTAGCGTGTACCAGCGACTTCGTTCGCGTCGAATTAATCATTTGTAATGGTGATGATAAAGCAAAGCAAGAATTTTCATTAACATATAAACTGGATAAAATTTTCTCACATTTATGTCAGCATGAGAAAAAACAATATGGCGATATTATCATATAACTTGGTAATATTTGAGGGGTAGTTTCATCTCATTGGAATTTGACTTTCAAAAAATCCATTTGCCAAAAATAAGCTTTTTACGTCAAGCAGTTTAAGCAGAATCGTGGTTAAGAAATTACCAAACTTTTTGGAACACCCTGTATGATTTAAAAACTTTCAAAATATGTAAAAAAACAAATAAATTATGCTTGTCCAAGCGTTTTCCCGAAAGACTAACCGTTTTTTAAATAACAAATATTATAATATTTGAGGGGCGTTTCCACCCTCTTGGAATTTGAGATTCGATAAACCCCTCCTTATCGAGCCTCTACACCCCAGAGTCAATCCGTTTGCCAAAAATCAGCTTTAAACGTCAAGCAGTTTAAGCTGATTCGTGATTACTCAATGGTCATGTTTTATGAAACCCCCTGTATAAATTTATAAAAAATCTTAAAATATGTAAAACAACAAAATAAAATATACGTGTTTAAGAGTTTTTCCGAAAAACTCACCGGTTTTTAAATAAGAAATATTTTAATATTTAAGGGATAGTTTCCCCCCTTAGCATTCGATTTTCGAAAAATCCCTTCTTATCGAACCTCCACACCCTAAAGTCAATCTGTTTTCCAAAAATCAGCTTTTTACGTCAAGCGCTTTAAGCAGGATCGTGATTAATCAATGACCAGATTTTTCGAAACACCCTGTATACATTTTTAAAAAATCTTAAAATATGTAAAAAAACAAAATAAAATATACGTGTTTAGGCGTTTTTTCGGAAACTTGACCGTTTTTTAAATAAAAAATATTGTAATATTTAAGGGGTGGTTTCACCCTCTTGGAACTGGAATTTCGAAAAATCCCTTCTTATCGAACCTCTACACCCTAGAATCAACCTGTGTGCCAAAATTGAGCTTCTTACGTTGAGTGGTTTGAGCAGGATCGTGATTAATCAGTATGTCAGTCACTTAAGGATTTTATACCGGGTGCGTCTCAAAAGCGGCTCACCCCTATAACTTTTTTTATTTTTTCAGATAAAAAAACCAGATTTGGTAATGTAATTGTATATGACGTATATTAGGATTGATTGACGTATTCAATTGTTTTCGGTCACTTCCTGTTTCACCGGAAATGACTACAACTTTTGATTTTTAAATGACACCCTTGTTATTTTTTACTTTATTCGATAGAAAATAACATTCTGAATCGAATGACATATCATATGTAAACTTTTGACATATTCGCTCAAAAACAAATTTTATTTAAATTTCAATCTAGGGTGCCATGGCTGTTTTAAAAACACTAATTTTTAATCAAGGAGCCTTGGAAAAATATATTTGATCGTCTAATGTTTTTAGTGCCTTGTCCTGGCCGGTTAAAAGATGGCCAAATCGTATTTTCAATCATATCTCATTTTTTTCAAATGGAACGAGGGTAGCTCAATAGCATATTTGGGAAAAGCATTTTCTTACGAATCATTTGATCCCACACATTTGGTATTTCGAGTCAAATTTTCGTTATGAACCGCAGGTTACAATGTCAAGTAAACCATATGCGAAAATGTGAAAAGTTGATATATGATATGTCATTCTATTCAGAGTGTCATTTTCTATCGAATAAAGTAAAAAAAATAACGAGGGTGCCATTTAAAAATCAAAAGTTGTAGTCATTTCCGGTGAAACCGGAAGTGACCGAAAACAATTGAATATGTCAATCAATCCAGATTTATGTCATACACATACTGCTATACCAAATCTCGTTGTTTTATCTGAAAAAATTCACAGTCCTTTACAAAGATGCAACCGGGGGGGCGTTGAAAATGATGAATAAAAACGTAAAAATATGATTAGTGTTAATATGAGTGTATTACATACTGTTACGGATTCCGTGGGTCCACTAATTTAAACTCACGATAAAATACTTAACGAATTTATTTTCTCACTTTATACACAATTACTAACTTATAACACACAACAAACTAACTATTTATAAGATTCCTTCACCAAATTGTCCGATTTTCAATTTCCACGCGGTATATTCAAATTCCAAAAACTGTCTCAGTTGTCGATGGCTCCGGCTTATATACTCTATTGACTGCTTCTCGAAATTTCCCCACCTCGGAAAGCGTACTTCTTCATACCAGACAATTCTATTGTCTGATTCCCCTTACTTCTCGACTTGACTAAAAGATGGCGCCTGAAAAAGTCTTTTAATTTGTGGCGGATACGTTGCGGTTGTGCAGGCAACCAGTAATACATTTTTAATTTCTGGCGGATGCGCCATTTTTCTTGACATTGCCCCTTCTTCTCAAATTTGATCGTCCCGATCAAGGTTTCCTGTCTGGTATCTCTTCAATCGATCCAGATGAACTACTTTCATCTTACTTCTAGGGCTGCGTTGAATCCGGTACACAACATCATTTATCCTCTTGATGACTGTATAAGGACCTTCCCATGCTGGAGTTAACTTTGGGGACCTCCCTTTCTTGCGCTGTGGGTTATATAACCATACCAGATCGTCCTGTTGAAATCCTGCAGAATTAGCTCTGAGGTCGTAACGAGCTTTCATCCGGTCACTGGCTAGCGTAATCTTACTTCACGGCCTTATGAATTCCCAATAATCTTTCCTTCCTAACGACTCTTTCGAACGACCGTCCAACGTTATCTTGTTCCATTTTTCCTCCAGATCGAGTACTTGGTCCTTGTCTAGCTGCGCAAATCTTACAACGTTGACACCATTTCTTAACATCTTCACAATAATCCACCCAGTAAAAGCGATCTCTCAGCTTGCTCAAGGTCTTGTTTACCCCAAGATGGGCTCCAGTTTTACCACCGTGAATTTCTTCCAATACCTGGGTAACTTTCTTCCTTGGTACCAGTAACTGAGTTGTTACTGTGTCCTGCCATCCGCACTTTCCCACGTGCGCTTTAACAATCCATTCTCAATCACCAGTGAATTCCACTGAGCCCAGAGAGCTTTGAAAACGAGTTCTCTGTCCGCAATATCCTGCCACGGTGGTCTCTCGCCGTTACCTTCCCTGAGCCGTAGTATTGCTCCGATGTCTGGATCTTCCATTTGATCTTTCCTCAATTGTAACGTCGTCCATTGTTCGTCAGTTCTCAGTTTAAAATTCTTTACTCTGATAGTGCTTTCGCGATGTTGCATTTTCTTGTCCAAGGTAGCTCGTCGTCGATCTAGGTCGTTGTCGATAATTTGTACCCGTCCTACACGGCACCCAGCGGTTTTCTCTAGTTTCCCGAACACAGTCTTCTTGGTATCACCAGGTATCATCACAATTTTCGATGATCTTTCTTCCATATTTCCTGGTCTCTTCTCTTTAGATACAGAAAATTCCTCATTTCCGATTTTCAGGATGTTTCTATGGTGATCAAACGAAAAACCATGTTGACTGATCACATCCATCCCCATGATAAAATCATCTTCAATGTCAGCCACTAAAACGCTATGCCGAAACTTCAAATTCCCTAACTCCAATTCCATGAAAGCCTCTCCCCGTACAACGGCCATTTCCCCCGTAACTGTACGTAAATACACTCTTCTTCTAAGAGGCATCATCTTCAATCCTTGCACCGAGTTAGTCCGCACCAACGATACCATAGCGCCTGTGTCCACAGTCATTCGAATTCTTCTACCATTGACCTTCCCGTTGATCACCAAACTGTCAGCGGTTTTTCCTAGACTCCTAACGGAAAACATCCTAGGGGCTCTGTTTTCTTCAGCCAATACTCGCTCATTAGTGTTGATTTCCTGGTGCCTATGTTCTCTCGATGGTAAACGGAATCGCATTTGGACGCGGCAATCCCGTTTGATGTGGCCATTCCTGCCACATCTATAGCAACTTATGTCCTGGGATCTTCCGATGTGCCGATGTTCTCTGGATGGTGAATGGAATCGCATTTGGATGCGACAATCCCGTTTGATGTGGCCATTCCTGCCACATCTATAGCAACTTATGTCCTGGGATCTTCCGATGTGCCGATGTTCTCTGGATGGTGAATGGAATCGCATTTGGATGCGACAATCTCGTTTGATGTGGCCATTCCTGCCGCATCCATAGCACCTCATATCCTGGAATCTTCTTTGGTTCTCTGTCTGGGTGTTGTTGACTCTCTTGTTCACTAGTAATTCACATAGTTTATTAAACATCTCCTCCAAACGTATGTGAGAACTCTTTGGCTGTTCCTCAACCGTTACCGAGCCTATCTTCGGTTTAGGAATGGCGCTAAATGCAGCTTCTATTTCCAGCGCCCTGACGAGTACTTCGCTGCTGGTAGAAAATCGCGATATTTGCAGCGCCCTCTGTAATTCATTGTCCCTCAGTCCGCTGATAAAGCACTGAGCAGCGAGTTCCTCCCTAAATCCTTCCGGTGCTTCAGGATACGCTAGGTGTACCAGCCGACGTAAGTCTGCTTCAAATTCCTGCAGACTCTCTCCGGACCTCTGCAGGCGTGTCTTGATCTGGGCCTGGTAAAGTTGACGTCGATGTTGGTCGCCATATCTTCTGTCCAGTGCAGTGACCAAGGTTTCGTATTCCTGCTGTTGGGCTGCAGGAATAGTTTGCAGCAGTTCCAGGGCAGGGCCGCGCAGCGCGATGACAAGTGCCGCTGCTTTCTCCTGGTCAGTCCATCCATTGGCAGCAGCCGCTGCTTCAAACTGGCGGTGGTACATCGTCCAGGTGGTTTGTCCATCGTAGGTCGGGGCCTTGAGGTTCGCAGTTCCATGAACGCCAGGTGTTCTTACTTGTGCCTTGGTCTTCTGTAGGTCCATCTCTAATTTGTCCATTTTCTGCTGAAGGCGTTCCTCAAGATCCTCTACGGCTTCTTGAAGTTGATTTTCCTGCCGTTTTTCCAGGTCTTCAAAATTCTTCTGTAGTCGAAATTCTGATTTTCCAAAGTTTTCTTAAGACGGTCCTGATCTTCAAATTTTTTCTTTCTGGCGACGCACTTCTAAATCTTCAACAATTTTCTCCAACCGTTCTTGTCTAATTTCTTGATTTTCAAGAATTTTCTGAAGCCGGTCCTGTTCTTCTTGTTTGTCGTGCTCTCGTTGAACTTTGAATTCTTCGAGAATTTTCTCAAGCCGGTCCTGTTCTTCTTGTTTGTCTTGTTGTCGTTGAATTTTCAAATCTTCGAAAATTTTGTCTTGCCGGTCCTGTTCTTCTTGTTTTTCTTCTTTTGACGCGCTTCTAAACTTTCTAACATTTTTCTTGATTTTCCATAAGTATTTTCTGTAGACGGTCTTGTTCCTCTTCTTTCTCTCTTCGCAACCTCTCTTGTTCTTCTGCCTTTTCTCTTCTCATATTCTCCATAAAATCGCCCAATAATTTGCTTACTTCCTCCATTTTCTTCGCCTGCTCCCTTGTACCAACCATAAAAATACTCTAATTCGGTCTAAAAATCTTCTAATCCACTTAATTTTTTCTTAAAATCCTCTTGAATCCCACTTCTGACACCAATTGTTACGGATTCCGTGGGTCCACTAATTTAAACTCACGATAAAATACTTAACGAATTTATTTTCTCACTTTATACACAATTACTAACTTATAACACACAACAAACTAACTATTTATAAGATTCCTTCACCAAATTGTCCGATTTTCAATTTCCACGCGGTATATTCAAATTCCAAAACTGTCTCAGTTGTCGATGGCTCCGGCTTATATACTCTATTGACTGCTTCTCGAAATTTCCCCAATTCTCCGGAAGCGTACTTCTTCATACCAGACAATTCTATTGTCTGATTCCCTTACTTCTCGACTTGACTAAAAGATGGCGCCTGAAAAAGTCTTTTAATTTGTGGCGGATACGTTGCGGTTGTGCAGGCAACCAGTAATACATTTTTAATTTCTGGCGGATGCGCCATTTTTCTTGACAATACATATGGTTAAATAACGAACTTAACAAAAAACAACAGATTTAAAGATTCACTGAAAAAGTAGTAGTGTTAACATTAAATAAAACATTATCAATAATAATTATGCGATCGCACCTATCCGTAAAACAAGCAAGCAAAAAAAACTCGAAAAAACAAAATAACATACAAAACATCAGGTTAACATGATGACAGATCATGATCAATGACAGATAAAGAATTCTTACGGAAAGTTACACTTTACGATATAATTTTTAACTGTTAAAGGCAAACCCATTTAAACACAAAACTTTTTAATACCTACTACTGTATCTAAAAGACTTTTTTAAATTACTAAATTCTTAGCCACGCTTCTGTTTTTCTTGGCTGTTGTGCGTCACGTCACAGATTAACAGGCCCACGTTTGCACCACAAGGCGATGCTGCAGACCACTAGGTAGACCGGTCGTAGAAATTTATGTTATACAACTTGTAGTCAATCTACACAAATATTATCAAAAACTTTTTTTCTTTTAAAATGTGTTCAGATTTTGTAAAAAGTATAAGTCAAAATCGCAAAACTTAAATTTGATATGAGTTTCTTAGTTTTTAACTAATATAGTGGGGAATTACAAAAATTCCTTTTCAATGAAAATTAATGAGTTAAATAAAATAATTTAATAAATTACTAGCTTTTTCTCGCGACTACGTTCGCGTTACACCTCGAATCGTTCATGCATTGATTTAAATGATTTTTTCTTTATAGAGAGCTAGTGAGCATAGATGTTTTTATTTTTCATCTTTTTTTATTTATTAAGAGCACTAATACTCTCTTTATAGGTTATTTTTTATTCTTTGAAGGATAATTGAGGAAGATATATTTCGTTATGATGTCACTAAATAAACCATTGTATAAAATTTTATACTGTCTGGTTTATAACGTTATAGTATTGCATTTTCGTACAGCAAACTTTCATTCCCTATTCTACTCCCTAAGGGTATAAATTTCATAAATTCGCTTTACCTTTGTGCCAATTTTTATGTGTATAATCCAGAGGTCACCAAGTTTTATATAAATTTTTACTAACTTTACCCATTTGGTTGATGAATTTCAAAAATTTTTTCTAATTCTTTTTGTAGGATTTCATTCTTCTAGACCAAATAGTAAGGAATTTTCATACAACAAACTGTTCCGAGATAATTTTACTCTCTAAGAGGATGAATTTCCTAAAATCGCTTTTTGTAGCTAATTCACTAATGTCGTTTAAACGAACCTTTGTGCTAATATTTATGTATATAAAGCTGGCGGCATGAACTCACTCTAAAATATCTAAAAACGTAATATTGACTTAATATATAATCTAACTGACACACACTGACAATGACAAATAATTTATTTCTGGAGGTATTGTGTGTAGGTGTTTTTCAGGTATGTTTTAGTATTTAGTAGTTTTACACAAAGAAATACCCATTAAGCACTATAAAAATACTTCATAACAAATCTACACATATATACCTTTTATTTAAAAAAAGAATCATCAAGATTGGTAAAGCGGTTTCGGCGGGATGGATGCAACAAAAAAATCCCTTTGAGCTTTTATATATGTATGGATTAATTATTTTTCCAACATATTTTACTTTGCAAATTTTTATAAATATTCAGACTCGCCAATATCGTACTCCACCGTGTCCAGCCTATTTAGCCAAACGTAGGCCGATTCCTCTTCGGCGGCGTCGTGACCCTGGCCGAAGGAATAGTCTTGAAGACGCTCATCCGCGCATAGGAATAAGTTGACTGCGTAGCGTATTGCGTATTAATCGATTCTGAAACGTTCTATCTCGTGTATAACATGTTACGCAAGTTTATTATTTTAACCTCGCTTTTAATGGATAAATGTGTGAAATGCCACCTGAATATCTTCCGCCATGACATGTTTTTACTTTTTTGTTATGGTAAAGTTATTTGTAAAATATAGAAAAAAACTCTTTCTAGAAAAAGTCTTTATACTAACCAGAATCCGGTGACATATACGCGGTCTCACCGGAAACATTACTTATTACTTCGCATAACTTGAAGAATATCTACTTTTAATAATGAACATTTCAGAAATACACCAGTAAAAACATTTATTATTTGAGATTAAAACTCGAATTAAATTATAAATATTAGTTACCTATGTTGTTATAGCTTTTATAGGCCTGTTTAACGACTTAATAAGTTACCTAGCGAAAAAATCTGTGCGCGTACCTACCACTATTGTTACAGGTTAATTCGTTAAAGAAATATGTTACACAAGTTAAAAACGCTAAAATTTTAATGTAATTTGTTGGAATTATATCTTCTTTAAATATAATTAGACTTTTTAACGACTTTTAAGTTACCTAGGACAAAATCTGTGCACGTAATTAATTATTAAAATCACAACCTACCAGTATTGTTACAGGTTAATTCGTGAAACAAATGTGTTACATATTATTCGTGGTATTAGTGGTATTATATTGGAATCAGCTTGGCATTAGTGGGGCATTATATGAGAAATTTTGGTATTTAATTTGTATTTTTGGCATTACTTTGGCATTAGTATACAGACATTTGTCAGCGGTTTACTCCTTGTAGATAATCAAAAAGTTTTTTAATAAAATTTGCTTTTTATGTCAGATCATTTCTATGAAAAATTACATTAGATTTTTATTAAAGACGCTGGGTAATTAAAACATTGACTAATAAAGCTTGTCCACTTTAAATAAGGGGTCACGAAATATCCTCCTTGGAGTGTTTGGGTTAAGGGGTGTATAATAAATTAATCGTTGTTTTATAATAAAAACCATAAAACATTTATTTGTGAGTAAAATAATGCAATGGTTGGATAGCTCTCCTTTATAATTAGGTGACTGAAAATACACTAAAACAATTAGAAAAAAAAATCTTGTACTTATTTAGTAATTACGTCAATATTAATTAATTGACTTTCTAATCTATTCTATTTTATGTACAAATATATTATTATATTTTATGCATTAAGTAATAAAACACTTTGTGCCCTCTTATATCGTAAGAGGTTACGAAATATACTCCTGGTTACACCCCTTACAGAAAACAGTGTAAGGGGTGTAAATAAATTGTATAATCACTGTTTTTTAAAATAAAAACTATAAAACATTTCTTATTTGTGAGATTAAAAAAACAAAAAAATGCATTGGTTAAAATAAGTACATTCAATACATATGTATGTGTTATAACATAATATAGCCATTACTATTATACTATTATTATTAAAATAATATGTGTGTAACATATTTCTTTAACGACCTGTAACAGACATTTATATGCCCAGTATATTTTTGTTTAACAAACCAATCAGGAAAAATCCAAAACCTACCGTTATAGGAGGTATAAGATGATTAAACTTATATAATGACAACTACTTATCGGATAACAAATTAATTACTACTGTCAGCTAGTTCAGCTACTGTCTAGGTAGAATATACCTAGAGTACCTACACCTACCTATGATGTAGGTAGATTAAAGCTTATTTTGACGTTACCTCTCACTTCGGTGTCACAAGCTTAATTTTTCAGGGATGGAAGTACAGTACATGGTATGGGGACCCTTATTCCGAAAGTAGTACAAAATTAGACCGGGTAAAAGGGCACTATCATCAAAAATCGATATATTAATACCACCGTATAGAGAAAACAAATACTTATTTTTTGATCCAGTACACAATAAAGTCTTCGTAGGGAGTAATTTTTATAATTATTTACAAAAAACATTTCCATTAGCGCTTATGACCAAAAAACTTTAAACATGAATAATCATTTCAATCATGCGAAAATTTGGTTTAAAAATGGATTTTTTAAATATAACTTTCATTTAACGAAAAACGAAGGCCTAAATGAAAAAAAGAAACAATTTATAAGTTTCGCTTATGTCTTGACAAGGTAACAAAGCAAACCCCATATTTTTGCTTTTAAACTAATAAAGATATATCAATAAACAATTAGCGATGTAATGGTTTTTGCGCGCGCTGGCCGACTGCCGCCGCTGCGCCGAGATTTCCTATACCCTTGTATATATGACGTCATGGTGTGGCAAATGTAGCATTTTAATTCGATTTGGGCTCCCTTATATAGGATAACAGAAACATTTTCAATGTTAAAATAAAAAAGTTATAGGGGTGAGCCACTTTTGAGACGCACCCGGTATAATTTATTAGTATAGATTTTTATTATTCGAAAAAAATGTTGAAGACCCTTTAAGCATTTTCGATATTTTTAACAATATTTATAGCTGCCAAGTCGAAAATTATCAATTACTTATTGAGGAATTTATAGAATAAGAAGTAGTTTTCACTAGAGAGCAAGAGAACGCACAAAATCATTTTTTTATATTTTTACTGACAGTTCGACAAGCAAAACGGTACTTTAAGGTAGCTGTTTAAAAGCTGTTTCAAATCGCTTAGCCCAATGGGTAAAGACGCTAAGCGCGTCAGATGAGAATATCCAAATCGGTACTTAAGTGCGCGCTAAGCGAAAATTAACGTCATATACGCTGAGCGTCTAAAAGCTCGTAGTTTTCTAAGTTACAGAATTCGGGCGCAGTTCTTCCACTATGAAAGGTTGTGAGATCTAATAAAATACTAAGTCAGTTATTTCAGTTTGTGTCTATGGAAGTACCTATTCATGAACTTTGAGAACTTGAGTCATTTGAATTCCTTAAATAAATATTATTTATATGTTCGTTATTGAAATCTACATAAAAACTCGATTAACGCAACTTTATATTTGCTTGTTTGTTTATTTTTTAACCGTCATGGTGTAGGCTAAGGTATCTTCTATGTAATTAATAAAGCAAAAATCTTTATTGACAGCATACCATCTGCAGGCCGAATGCCGATTACAACAAAGTAATATTTATTACAAATCTATCAAACATATTAATTTAAATAGCGTCATTACTAAGTGATTCGTAGAAAAACATTTTTAAATTATCTATTTGAGGAAACAGTAATTTATTTTCCACCTTTTTGGGATCTAAATGTGGGCGTTAGAAATCATTAAAACCGAACGTTACAATACTGATATTGATCGATATTCGGCCATCTAAAAAAGTGAATTATAATAGCTGGAAATAGTTGGTTGCTTAAGAAACACCGCAAAAGGATCGAAGATGAATGTTAACAAATTCCTGCCTATATTTTTATCTAATTTAGAAAATTATATTTTATTCTCTAGAGAGTTGATTACCTAAAAAATATCTTCTGTTGAGTAATAAATACCAATAATAATCACAACAGTGTTTTTGATATTTTTTTTATTTTTTAATTCAATTAAAGGCCAATGAAATTAATATTGGATAATATTGAGAACATTTAATGTTGATCAAATTAAAAAAAAATATTTTTTGCTAAAATTTTGAGAACCACTAGATCTTTTCTGGATTTCCAAACTACTTTAAGAAGCGCCTTATCAAAAACAAAGACCGCAAACATCAAAACAAAGGAAAGAGTCGTATATTTGAGATGGAGAGACAAAACGTCCTGGAAAAGTTCAAGAATATAAAAACATACAAAGAGGCAAAAGAATAAAATCTGGTATTCCAGAGCATGTGTGGTCTAACATTATAACATAAACTGGTCGGTAGCCCGGGTTGTCAACAAGGAAACTTATTAGAATAAACGTCAAATTAAAAAAGCCGTTTGTACCTATATCACAAAATAATATGTCTAGCAATCTAAGCATGGAAATATCGTAAAGTTATAATCAGCAGTTATAAACAGCAGTCCCAAAGTTTTTATTATCAGTATACTTATTCTGTGCTAATAGAACCCTGGACCCTGAAAGTGACTACAATGAAAAAAATCGAAAACTTCCAACTGCGGTTACTTCGTCATCTGCTAAGTCTCTGAGTCGGATGCTGAAGATACCTTGGACAGAAAGAGCATATCAAATGAATACATATTACATCGCATGGGTGCGGGAGAGAGAGAGAGAGAGAGAGAGAGAGAGGGAAAGAGAATGAGTGAGAAATCATCGATTGTTTTTCCCCAGTTGTCTTTTACTTTCAAAAACAGTATCTGTCAATTATACGAGGGAAAACAAAATGTTGATATTTTGGTGAAAGTTTGAAACACCCCTTGGAGTACGTTAACACTCCAAGGAATTTAAAAATCATTTTATCATCTAGATATATCTTTTATCATTAGTGTGTTTTTTTATTTATCCCATTAGCTTTATCCCATTATCCCATTAGCTTTTATTATTTTTTTTCACTAACATTTTTTCATATTTTTCTCAACAAACCTATAAAATAGTGATTATGATTTATGTAATATCACTGTCTTTGAAAAATCTATTATTATTGTGTGTTGGGCAGTTACTCTAGCAGATATGGTTTTAAATATAAAAGTTGCTCTATACCATGATCAATTAAAGAACCATTAGCCGATAGTTCAGAACTTAAAACCATCTCTACTAGTGTAAACGTCGTCAATAAACAATAACAATATGACTTTTCAATCACAGTGACATTACAAAAACAATAAACAACTCTTTTATAAGTGTGTTGATGAGGACCCAAAATTAATGACAAAATTGCTGTATATCGTTACTGTTTTATTGAAAAGCTAATATTAAATGTTGTTAATCTTTATTTTTCTAACAAAAATAAAGATATTTAGATGAATCAAATAACAAACTAACGAAAATAGACGTACCTAGATGATAACATTACTTTTAAAGTCCTTGCTTTGTTAACATATTCCACAGGGTGTTTCAAACTTTCACCAAAATATCAACATTTTGTTTTGCCTCGTATAATTGACAGATGGAAACTTTCATTTTTAATTTTGAAAGAGATATCGAAAAGTCAAATAATTTAGCTACTAATTGCTTAAAAAATCATCAAAATCGGCCCACTAGAACAAACTATATTATACTTTAAAATACATCAAAATTTCAATGTTGATAAATTTTGTTGTAATATTACTGGAACTTTAGTAATATTAAATAATGAATCTACGTTAGCTTTGAAACTCTCATTTTAACTACCTACAATTTTATGTGCCAGCTAACTTGTCACGTGCCTATATTCCTTTCGTTTTGCACCCCATTTTCTTTACGCCGCACAGTGGTTCCATGTATATGTTAAGCGGTGACAAAAATCAATTATTTCAATTATATGCACAAATTTGTAAAAAAATACTATAAAATTAATTAACAGATGTCCTACTACCCCGTTAGAATGAAATTAGATAATAGAGTTTAGAATTGATAATTTTTTTAATATTGGTTCCTTTCTACTGTTTAATAAAAAAAACTATACTAAAATACATTTTATTTATATTAGGTATATTGTAATTATATGCTTTGGTTATTTATAACAATTTTAACAAATACTAAAATGACAACAATAAAATCGAAAATAAGAGAAATTGAATTACATCATCGATTTTTTTAAATTTTAGTATGAATATGGGTTATTCAACTATCAAATTTAAAGAGGAAATATTAATACTTAAATAACAACAAACAACAAAATTTTATATACTATTCATCTAACAAATCTAGTACTGCCTTAGGAAAGCTATTTTTATTTTTTGGCGGCAATTTCCTTAATTGTGTTACTAAGGGATCTGAACTAAGTAAGAGTCTATATAAAAGATCCATATTACACTTTGTACGAGACATTTTTCGAGTATGATTTAGTCGAAATAATTTATACTCTTTATTTTTGGCCTCAGCAGCTTCTTCTGATAATTCTCCAATGGGTAATATGGCGCTTTCTATTACATCAGGACCATGTATAAGTACCTTGTGGACTGAAGGGGGAAGATTATACCAGGGATATTCAGCCACCAGTAACCGAGCCGTGCTTAAAGAAAATTCTTTAAACTTTATAATATTAATTTTGAATCCTGATGAAATGCACCTTAAAATTACAGAACATCTTTCTAGAAGACTCTTGCTTAAACCTGTAATTTCAGAGGATTCATCTAATTGTTTAAAGAATTTTCTTGCGGTATTTCCGCCATTGGAAGTACCGCTTCCTCCACATTTTGGCTTATCCACTATCAATCCCAATTTATTTCTAAACTCAGATTGAATCTGGCCTTTCCTTTCAGAAAAATGTTACTTTTCTTCTTTAGACCGTATTTGCCATTTTTTTAAATTTAATCTATATGAAAGATGTAAAAAATATTCAAAGAATCGTATATATGAATGTAAAGGGGACAAGCCAAATTCAAATGTTTCTGGGCGAACTTGTTTTTGAAGGCACAAATCAATATCTTTCATTTCTTTGGGACTTGAACCACATATATAACATCTGGCTGAAGACGATTCAGTTAAACTGCTACAAATCTTCCTAGTGTTTGTGCTTTATGGAATAGTTCTTGTCATTAAATGAAACTACTGTGGGCTTCAGGGAATTAATTTTTTCTGTAAAGTATTTTTCTTCGTTAAGAGCTGCTTCTTTAGTTTCTTTTTTAAATTGGAATCTAAGCGGTCTACAATAACGTGTAGAGGAGGTTCGGGGGTTTTTCCACACTATTTTTTCAGGGTTATCTTCAAAAACAAGACGAAGTGGTACATATGAAGTCACAAATAAACTTCCGTCTTGGAATGTTGGATCTTGAAAAGATTGCTTGTATTCTGAGTGACCACTACTACCGTCAAATCCCCATTTTCCAAACAAAACCAAATTTTGGTCTTGATTGTCTGAAGTAGAGTTTATCACCTCTTGTTGTGATGACCATATTCTGCTTGCTGTATGATCGAGTAAGTTTTGTAACTCTATCTCAGCAGATGATTCGGTAATTTTAATGTAATCTTCACTGGGGTAGCACTTTTTCTTGGACTTTTTTCAAACTTTTTGATACGAAGGAAACATATTATTTATTTTAGAATTAATAAAATTTCTTAACAATATATACTGGTGTTTAGTCAGTTTAGCTTCAACTAGAAGAGATAAGACTTCATCGGCATCAACTTTCTTGTAATTAACGTTAGATGAAGGCCTTCGTAACATAGTTACCAAGGAGTTATCGATGACAGAAATTTGCGACAGTTTTCTCTGTTGTGACCGTCGACAACACTCATTAAAATTTTTTTTTGGTCTTCCGCATGTACGGGTAGATGGTTTGTTGACTTGGGTTAATTTGGACACCTGTGTGTTAACGAAGATATCATCGGTCTTTATTAACCAATTAGAATTTGTTTTTAGAAAAAAATCTTTGTTGCGCCTGGCTTTTGCCCAATTTTCTGCTATTTTTTTGCACAAATAAAACATTTTCTTTTCCAAATTAGCACAATTCAAATTTTCAGCGTCAGGTAACTGTTCTAATAAATTACCAAATATTTGTTTTGATTTTGTTGAAACAGACCCAGCCTTTGTCAACGATATCTCAAAAATACCCATTCTATCCAATGAACATCGATATGATGTACCTGAAAGGAACGGAATTTTTAGCCATATTTTGCAATACCTCAGTTACTTCAGATCTTAATTAAAAGGGAGTAGCAAAAACTGCACACTAATATTTGTTCTATAATAGGTCAAGGCATGTATCTACTTGACACTATGGAAATTATTTCGGGAAAAGGCGGGAAACATATTTGAAACGCCTAATTTTTCGATAATTTTGTATTACTAATGTCAAAGTAATAATAAAGTAACTAATTCTAACACTCAGAATTAATAAACTTACCTTGTTTTTGGACATTCATAGCTAAAAAAGTACAACCAACACCACTTTAATAACAAACTGTCAACAAATAATGTAAAGTGACGTCTGCGAAGCGCCAACTTGATTAGGTTGTAACTTTTTTATAGCGGAGTTATTTGACACAGTCACGGTTTAGGGTTAATTTTTTTAATGAATACATAGTTTTAGAGTCCTCAATATTTTATTATTATGAATTTGAATTATTGGTTATTTAAATATAATGGTTTTACAAAAAAATTATGTTATTGATTTTGACGAATTTTGTCCATTTGTGGAACCACAGTGCGCCGCTCGCCGTGAAAATTGTTAAATTCGAGCGCCGAGCGTGTATCAATTAAAATTACATTGTAAAAGTGCGCCGCGTTTCGAACGAGCGCCTAGTCACCCTCCTCGCTAACGGCCACCTATTAGACGTTTAATTAGCTCGGCTTAATTGGTGTTTTACGTGTCATTTACGGTATTTACATTTCGAATGAAACGCGGAGACGTAAATAAGGCGTAGAGTCGGGGGGTGGATGTGGGAGGAGGAAGGGTCGTTACTTCCACGTTTATGTTTGTGTCGTAATGAAAAGTTGGTGGAAAGACGAAAATATATACGAAAAGTTTCAGCATTGGAAGAGGATATTCTAGGAGGGGTGCAACTTTTTAACGTTGATGTAATTATAATTCCGTAAAAAAGATAGAGTGTAAAAATGCGACACATGAACACAAAATGAGATCACATGTAAAACCAAGTCAGATATTTCAGTTAGTATCAATGGAAACATCAACTCAAAAACTGCCTTGAAAATGTCTGACAAATTACCTATCAATATTTATACTGGCCGTATCAAAATTGACATATTTATTTCTGTAATAATAATTATTATCATAGTAACATGGTGCTCGCACAAGAAAATAATCTAATTACAAGAAAATAATCTACTATTTCGATTATTAAGAAACTTAGAAATACACTACTTGAACCAAGTATACTTTGATGCTACAATACGTATTTAAATTTACGAAGTTTGGATGTGACAGCTTCACATTTCTTCGAGCAAAGGCGATTAAACTTGTTTCCATGGCTAACTAAGTTAAATTGTTTAAAAATGATAAGAATTGTCTATAACTCAGTAATTTTTCGAAGAAAACATATTATAGCTTATATCGCTGAAAAACTTAAAAATGGCGTTTTTTTATGAAGTCATGGCCAACTATGGTTTCCATTTAAAAAAAAACATATGTTTGTGTTATATGTCAAAAATGACAGGCATTAGAAGAAAACGGAGGGCCACATTCTCATAAAGGATATGATTATCTACAACTTTTATCTGAAAACTTTTTGTCTAAAATAGCTTATAATGGAATTAGGAACAACTTTTAAAATAGCCGAAATTTGTTTTTTACGAAATATCTAGTAAGCCATGAACTTTTTCAAAAATCTGTAAGGCGCATATTTATGATCCCACAAAACTGCAATTCTTTCCCGATTTAACCGACTCTCTATCTCCAGTAGTTTCCGAGATACCCATAGAGAACATCGTAGGAAACTCACCCTGTATATAAAAATGATATTTTGGCAGTACCTGTACATTTTTAACCCAATTGAGACACGTCTCGAATAAGTCTGAATAGAATGCTTAGAAACACAGTACTTAGATCAAGTACCTACACTTGGATGCTACCATATAAGTATACTTTTTTTTATAAAAAAAGGTTTCACAAAAATTGTTCTTTTTTTATTTCTTCTAACATGCTTCAATATTCATAAATGATTACGGGCCTTGTTAGCATATAGTATTTTCATTCAATATAGAGTCATTATTATAACTCTCGCTTTTAATACACAATCACATCACATTGAAAAGAACTACTTCTGATATGTTTGACACCTCTAAATATACGTTTACATAGGAGTATAATAAGATAGGGCCGATACCTCTCAGGAATAATAATCCATGTAATTTATTATGGAAGGCTTCGTTACGTCTCTTATTTGAAAATGAAGTGCCGCCTCAACCTTAGAGCATAATACACACAATAACTGGACACTTTTGCAATATTTACTTTGAAGGAAAGTGGATTTTTCTCTCTCTGAAAGCAACAGCAGATATCTGTTAATATATATGCATAATAATTTAATGCTCTAATTTTAATCCACTAAGAGATATAACTCACTATACAGTCTCAGGGCTTTGACAAAGGCCAGTATCTGAGACGGTTTTAAAGAGGTTAGTTTCCCATCTACGATATCATTCGTATCAAACTTAATGGCACGAATGGTTGTCGTCTCGAGGTGTACTGGTGCTTCCCCATTTCCCCCCAGAATCTGCATTCGACTGTTGTACGGCTGTACGCAAATCAAGGAAATTCTTCTGATTTTTCTCGGCCTGAGAAATTGTTGAAAAATGTCTTCAACTATCTTCAACTGTTGAAAGATTCACATTTCAGGTAATGTAAGTATTCCAAGTTCTTGAGTTCCGCTTTAACTTGGCAAGAACGGTTCTGGTGCAATTAGTGGAGTGTTCCCTCCTTTTTTAGCTAGATCGTTTGCTTTTTCATTGCCTTCCATCCTTTGGTGGGCGGGTACCCAGAGTAGGAGGACTTTATTATCTTTGCCTAATTTGTTCATATTCTCTAGGCATTCTTTGACCAACTGAATTGATGGTTACGGAGTTAATCGTTTTTAATACTGTTTGATTATCGTATAAGATGGTCAGTTGTTTCCGATAGTTCCGATACTTAAGATAAATTGTACGCATCTTTCGATAGCGTAAATTTCTGCCTAAAGGATACTGGGGTAGGTGCCCACTTAAGCTTCATTTTTATGCATCCGTTGTCGGACGATACGATGATACGATATTAATTTTATTGGTTGAATTGAAAGACAATTGGTTGAATTGAATGTTCAATTGCTTAGAAACGGTTAACCAATCGAAGTCTTTAAAATCAACCAGTAAAATTAATATTGTACCATCGTATCGTCGGATAACGGATGCATGAAAATCAAGCTTTATTCGGAGTATTTAGTTTTCGGCCCAAATACTCCTATCCCTGTTCCTGCTTTAGTTTGGAAAGCATCAGTAAACCAAGTTATGGAATCAACCTGCTGAGCAAACGTTTCTCCCTTCAAATCCTTTTTATTGTTCAATATTCTAGTGATGGTTTCTCAAAGTTGTACGTTTTTGGTATATCATGTACTGGGAGCTGGAGGAGTGGAATTTTCTTTTTGGAGGTGTTCCAAGCTGACAAATCTAGCAACGCACTTCTTCCGCTACAAAATGTTGTAAGATCTCATTTAAAATCGAGCCAGTTATATTCTTTTAGTTGGTATCCATAGAAGCAACTATTTAGCAAATTGACTATAAATTAATTGTTATCTAGTCAGT
The DNA here is from genome assembly GCF_002938485.1 of Sitophilus oryzae. Classification (NCBI taxonomy): domain Eukaryota; kingdom Metazoa; phylum Arthropoda; class Insecta; order Coleoptera; family Curculionidae; genus Sitophilus; species Sitophilus oryzae. Next base: position 807,883 of record NW_022145884.1, on the reverse strand, counting down.
TACCTGTCTACATTTATAGTGACCATATCAATATATAACATCCTTTTATCTATAAGAATTATAACGACTTGGCAACTACACGGCAACATATTCTGCTTAAATAAATACTTCATTGTTAAATGCGCGGTTTAGATATATTAAGTAATCCAAGTAGTAAGATATTGTACTTAAAATTAAGATTCTTGTTTTGTCCATAACGTGGGGGTCAAAAATGCAGTGAGTTCTTCTTCTTATAGTACCATCTTCTAATAAAGATTGGCAACAATCGCGGCGAAACACTGTCTGTCCTGTGCAACTCGAAAGAGTTCGTGTGAGTTCAGTCCAGTCCAGTCTCGTAGGTTTTTCAACCAAGACTGCTTGCATCTCACAAGTCCTCTTCTGCTTTCTACATTTCCTTCTATCATCAACTTCAGAAGCTTTGTTCTACTATTGCTCATAGCACGGCCCAGGTATGCGTCTTTCATTTTTTTTATATTAGCAAGTAATTCCCTTTCCTTGTTAAGCCTCCCAAGAACGTCATCATTGCGTTCATGATCTGTCCAGGGTATTTTCAAAAGTCTTCTGTAGATCCACATTTCAAAAGATTCCAACCGTCTCATGGTGTTCATTTTAACCGTCCATGTCTCACAGCCATATAAGAGGATTGAGTATACATAACAATGAACTAAACGCAGACGTAAGTTGATGTTGAGTGATCGTTTACCTAATAGGTTTCTCATTTTGTTAAACATTGATCTAGCCCGTTCTATACGCGATGTAACTTCTAAGTCGGCGTCAAAGTCCGATATTAGCCAGGATCCCAGGTATTTGATTCTTATTTACCGTGTCTATGCATTGTCCGTATACTCGTATGTGGGTGGTGGAATATTTCTCCTACTAACGACCATTATCTTGGTTTTTGCCGTGTTTATTTTAAGGCTCAATGGATCTCCTTCCCGAATTATGTCGTCTAGAAGTTCTTGAAGAGCCGCAGGGTCGTCAGCGACAATCGCAGTGTCTTCTGCATATATGCAGTGAGTTGCATCGAGAAAAAGATGCTATTACTGCTTCCGTGCATACCTCTTCCATTTGGGGCATCTTGGTGCTGTGTGTATCCCGTTCCAGTATCAAATATTCTTCAGCTTTCTTGGAATCCCCTTTTAGACCTCGACTTTAATAATAACTCCTGTATATAGCCTTTAACGCATTGGGAGTAGCAAGGGACAGCTTGCCATGCTAGAGCCGTTCGGTATACAAGTTAATGTGACTAGCACTACGCTTCAACCGCCTAATATTACCTCAGAATTGTGAATCCCAAGTACTCATTTAAGGCTGAGTTGACCTAGGTACACAAACTATTTTTATTTTTATTAAAAATAGTCGGCTGGTGAACTCCGGGTGTAGGATTCCTAACCGCCACCTTTAGATTGGTAGACGAGAGCTGTACCTCTACGCCTCCGGGCACCTTTGAACCCCGACTTTGACTTTACTACCAAAGAACAAACGTATCTATGTATCCAATGGTCTAAGATTGGGACGATTGTCGGTATTTCAATGGGTAATCTGAAGGACAGGCGGACGGACCAGCGCGCATTCATTACCGACCACTTAAAAATATTCACGCTTAATCAAATTTCCATTTGGCTCAATTTACGTTACCTTTCGTAACGCCGCAGTCATCAATTTATAAGGCCGTTTCGATATTTCCTTTAGATACTGTAATGAGAGCGGCACAGGCGTCTTCCACTTCATTTTTCCTTTATTACTCACGTCTCCGTTTTTTTTTATTCTTTCCTTTTTCGTCATTTCTTTTCCAACCTTTTTTTGCTCGTCGCAGTAAAATTTGATGGAAATTGGGTGCTTAAGTTGCCCCGCGGTAATCCAATTAGGACCTTGATGTAAATACAGTATACAGAGGAGTTTAAACGTTACTTATTTATTTTATTTTAACTATTTTATTAATGATATTTAAATAATTAGTTTTCTTCACAAAATAATATATACTGGTAGTATCGAGATATAAGTTATTATAAAGCTATTTATATAAACTAATCTAGGGGTAGAAGAATTAAGTTTGCATGGAGAACTTATGAAAGAAACTCTGTCATATTCAGATCTAGAATGCCACTTTATCTAAAGAAGAACTACCAGTCGTGGCACTTATAACGGACATTCTAAGGAAACTGCAGGTCGCACAACGCTCAATGGAAGGAAATATGCTGGGAATAATAAAAAAAACAAAACAAAATAGAGTGGATACGACAAAAGACCCAGGTAATAGATGTCATTCACAGATTCAAATACTTCAAGTGCCAATTGGCAGAGCACCTGGCAAGAAGGACGGAGAACAGATGGACCACAAAAATTAGAGCATAGTACCCACAAGGAATTAAGAGACCTAGAAGAAAACCAAGTCTGAGATGCCGACCATGCTATTGGGAAATTCGCGGTAATAACTTAGACCCGCATAGCGAATAATAGACAACAATGGGCCCAACTACAAAGATATTATCTAAATATGTGAGGGATGCTACACCATATTGAAAATGGTTGAATAAGCTGAAAATGATGATGATAACGATATAAACTTAAGAAAGCTGGAAAAATTAACAAGACTGTTGAATCTATTTTGAAGTGGTTTTCTGATATTCTAGTATTTTTAGTAAGTAGTAGAAAGAAATAGACAAATATGCCACATTTTACCAGGCCAAACACTATGAGCTGTTTTGTAGTCGTATGATGTAGAAGATGATCATATTTAATCATCTGATAATGAATTTAATGTTAATAATGAGTTCTGCAAAAAAATGCAGGTGATAAATTATCCTATTGCTTTTAAATAAGATTTTAAGTTTGTGATGATTGTTTTATTTTATTGCTAATTAATCATCTGCTGGTAATATTAGAAGAGTTATTGTAATGCACATTCAAAGGTTTAAAATACGATTATACCTAGTGTGTATATAACTAAGTTTTAAATTGAATTGGGAATATATATGAATATCATTATGTTACATGTTATTAATTAATTACTGTTCTATTTCTCTCCCTTGTTCTTATTATAATTATTTTTTAATAATTCCCCTCTTTTTGTCTCTCTCTTTCTCTCTCTCGCTCTCTCTCTCTCTCTCTCTCTCTTTTATTGTATTAGTTGGTTAGTTTTAGCTAACATACATTTTTTACTAGGTAAACATTTTATTAAGTTTGTAACAAATGATTTTGTGAAATTTGGTATATGTTTTTAATAAAAAATAAAATATATCGATAATATTACAGTTGGGGGCTGAAATCTTTGGCATGACAACAGCAAAATAAAACAGTATTCACTACAATATATAAACCAAAATACTTTACTTTTAACATCAGACGCACGTTTTGCTAACCATGTTAGAAGCATCAGCAGTTAATTAAACTTAAACTAATATCTACAAATTGAACATTTATATAGGCAATTGGTTGGTATTGTCAAAGCGTTACTGAAGTAGCCAAGCGAGTCAAAATCAATCGAGTGTAACAATTAATTACTTAGAAGAACTTACTTAGCAACTAGAGCAATAGAAACAGAGAACTGGAAGAAATTGGAAAAATATTTTTCTCTCTCTCTTTCTCTGTGTTCATACTATCTTAAATCCATTTAACCATCATTTTCAACCATTGAACCATTTGCAATTATAGTGTACCTCCATCACATATTTAAATACTCTCTTTGTAGGTGGGCGCATTGTTGTCTAATATTGGCTATGCGGGCCCAAATTATCCCTGCTAATTTTCTAATATCATGATCCCATCTCAGGTTTGGCCTCCCTCTAGATCTTCTAATGCTGTAGTGTCCTTTTAACTCCGTGAGTACCATGCTGTAATTTTTGTGGCCCATCTGTTGTCCGTCCTTCTTGCCAAGTGTCCTGTCCAATGCCACTTCTATTTATATTAATACACTCTATTCTTTTACGGACTTTCTTGGTTATTCCCAGCATATTTCGTTTCATTGAGCATTGTACGATCTGCAGTTTTCATATGATATCCGTCCTAAGTGTTCAGATTTCGCTTGCATAGGACATGACTGGCAGTACACATTGGTCGAATGTTTTCTTTTTTAGATAAAATAGCATTCTAGATTTGAATATGATTGAGTTTCTTTCATATGAGAGAAACTCAATCATATTATCTTTATTAGAACTAAATAACTAAAAACAAATAAATGTAAAGGTAAAACGAACAGAGATAATGGTCCTATCCCTTCCTGTTTTCTGTTCCGATTGTTCTAGTCTCGGTAATTATTTTTTGTAAATTTCTTATCTTTTTTACGTATTTTGGAGCATTACATTTTACAACTAACTATATTCTTGAAGAAATTTTAGATTTATAAAGGTAAAAAATTTACATAAGAATTTTTTTTTTCAATTTTTATTAATTTATTTGGATTTGCTGGTATGTATTCTTCTTTAATATGATATTTTCCCAAAAACATAGAAAAATATCTTACCTGATGTCTCCAAATTCTTTAAATACGCTGTATTCATTTATATTCAAGTTTTGATATATGATGAACTATTTCAATTCCTGCCATTCACCAATCCAAGAAACGTTACTCCTCGATTTATCTAAATTAATCATTCGACAACCGCTAACGTATCCCTGTCACAAACTATTGATATGTTAAAGGGTCGCGTAAATAATTATCAGATCAGGATTTTATGCTGAGAGGTTTAACCGTATCTGATTGATGACGATAGCAATAAACAACTCGAACAGAAACAGATCGGTTAAAACAGATTTATGTCTAATAAAATGCAATAATACATGATAGATATCTTGTTAAATACTTAACAGAAATTTTATATTAAATCTTGTGTGTGATACAGGGATATAATTTAATTAACTTCTAGAAATTTATAGTGTGTAACATCTTTAAATAATAATAAATAATAAACAATGCTGTATTGTACAAAAAGCCAAAATAGCTTTATCGACAAAGCATTTACAAAACAAACAAAAGCACAAAAAATATACAAAGAATAAAAAATATCATACAATACATATCATACAATTCAAAAAAATGATGTCATTAAAATTACTATATTAATACATGGACATTGCAGAATACAAAAAAGGTGTATCAATAAAATTTTACAATAGGAAAATTGTAAATGGATAGAATCATTTAAGGGTCATAAAATATTAAAACTAGACTTTTAACCAGTGATTGAGATGATTAAAATTTTAAAATTCAAAATTGTTCATGATTAAACATCAACAAAAAAATCGTTTACCTCTCTCCAGAAAGTATGATTTCAGAGCTTTGCGAAATGCGGGAAAGAATTTTTTGGCATTGTATAGTATTGAGCTTTTAACTAGTTTTGAGCTCGGAGTGCTAAGTGCTCACATTCCTAAGTGGTTGGTTGTGAGATGGCCTTTCGGCAATAGCAGATATGTGCTTGCCGATTAAGCAAACGGATTCAAAAATGAATGAAGTAGTAAGAGTCAGTGTTTTGAAATTTTTAAAGAAATTCTGGCAGTGAGTTCTACTGTTCAGTCCCAATAAATATCGAACTGCTCTCTTTTGAAGTTTGAAAATACGATCAAATTTTGTCGCGCAGCAAATACCCCAGAATGGAAGGGCATGACGAAGATGCGACTCAAAAAGGGCATAATAGACTATACTAGAGGTTGATAAGTTAAGTTCCTTAGAAACTGATCTTAGCGCAAAACAGGCAGTGCTATGTTTCTTCGATAAAGCTTCGACGTGTCTACGAAGAAAAGTCCTAAATAGTTAATTGCTATATGGCAGAATCTATTTTAACTATTTAACTCTTTATTAGCATTTTTCTTACCTCCGTAATAATTTTTTTATATTTTCTGAATGAGATTCAATTTTCAAATATTTTATGGTACTGTAATGACATATATCCACTAAACTGAAATAAAATAGATTTGTTAAATATACTGAGAATTAGATAGAGTACTGTGATTTTAAATTTCAATAGCAGCTGTATTTTTTAGTTATGAATTTGCCTCAAGTTATAACTAATATTATTGAGTTACTTTAAATATGCTTTACTAATTCTTGCATTTTTGCATTAAGCGTCCGGTCCCATATGCAATCTTGCAGGTTGATGATCATTTGCCCATTATCTTTAATTGATTGTAAGGGCATTGTCTTCTGTCCGATATCAATTTTGCCCTGCAGTACCAGTTTCCGATTTTTTCGTCCACAGGCTTAGATCTACCACAGTCTTGGAAAACACACCACAATTTTCCAAGCTGAGCTATATGCGATTGAAACCTGTGTGCAACTGCTGGTAGAACAGCAATACACCGGGAAGACAATAAGCATATTTTCGGATAGTCCAGCCGCGTTGAAAGCACTTGAGGCAACAAAAAGCACGTCCTGGACGATTCTTCATTGTAAGAAACTACTCAATATATTAGGAGATGGAAACAAAGTGTCGCTAATATGGATACCGGGACATGTCGGCCTAAAGGGAAATGAACGTGCTGATTCCCTCGCCAAAACTGGTGCAGGCTCGCCATTCGTGGGCCCAGAACCGACACTTAGTGTACCAAAAAATCTAGCAAGAGACAGGCTCTGTGAATGGGTTAGGGGTGCGACGTTTCGGTAGGCCTAATGGCTGGTAGGAATGGAGCGCGTACGCTTACTGCAGTATACACGGGCCACTGCCGGCTGAGATCACACCTACAGAGGATGGGACTGGTGGAAGACGCCGAATGCCGACTCTGTATGGAAGATGAAGAAACAATGAAGCACGTTATGTGTACCTGCGCTGCTGGGGGCAGGACCAGGTTTGAGGTGTTTGGCAAACCCACGCTAGACCTATCAGACCTAGAAGACATAACTCGGACATAATGGCCTATGTTAAAAGGCTGGGTCTTGAGGGTGAACTTTAATGCTCTTTTTCTATTAAAGAGCTTGTAGAAACTGAGCCACAATAGGTCCTCGCGGCCGCAGTGGAGGGTCCCACTTGGGACCCACTCTTAGTAAAATACAATACAATACCAGTTTCGGAATGACGTAGCGAGTTCCTCTCAAAATGTGCCCTAAATATTGACATTTTCCGGATCATTACCATATTAAGCAGTTGTACTTTGACACCAGTTTTCCACAGGACTTCTTCGTTTGAAATGTGATCGATATACGTGATCTTAAATAGTCTGCGTAGGTCTTCACCTCAAACGCTTCGATGCGATTTAGGGACTTTACTATGCTTTCACCACGTTTCTACACCATACAATAGGACGGGCCATACATAGCACATAATTACACTTAGTCGGAGGTTTAATGGTAAGCGTTGTTGTAGGAGGATATCCTGATGCCTTCGAAATGTTGTTTTGGCCATGTCGATTCGAATTTTAATTTCCTCGTCACAGTCCCGTTTCTTATTGACAACCGAGCCGAGATACTTAAACCTATCACCTGATCAATGATCTCACCGCTTACAGTGAGGTTAACATTTTGGATTTGTCTACTAATTACAATGGTCTTTGTTTTGAAGTGTTAATACATAGCCCGCGTACTCTTGTCCCATACTATTTATCTTATTTAGCAGTTCTGGAGATCTTCCATAGTAGAGGCCAATAAAACAGTATCGTCCGCATATCTGATAATATTAGTGGGCTTTCAATTTACCTTAACACCCCTAATCTCATTTTCGAGAGCAAGCTGGAATATATTTTTGACATAGATGTTAAAAAGCATCGGTGACAGAATTCATTCTTGTCGTTTGGTTACTTCAAAGGCTTCGGTCGAGAGTGTGTCATTTACCTTCACTTCGGCTGTCGGGTTTCAATATAATTGTTTTATAATTTGGATGTTCTTCTCATCTACCCCGATTTCCCGTAGTCGAAATAAATCATGCTTGACATTATCGAATGCTCTTTGGTAATAAATAAAAGAAATAAAAATATCCTGTCGTTGGTCGTACCATTTCTGCACCAAAAGCTTTAGCAAAAACAAGGCCTCTCTTGTTCCTAGTCCCTTAATAAATCCAAACTTTATCTCTCCGCTCATTTCTTCACATTTATTATACATCCTCCGATGAATTATACGAGGTATACAAATAGGGGTCATCATTTTCTTGACAACTTTTTGATCTTGTCTTGATTTCAAGACAAGATCGAGACAAGGAATGGTTTTTGGGTTTCAAGACAAGACAAGAAATTGCTTCTCAAGATCAAGATTTCTTGACAAGAAATCAAGAAAATCTTAAAATTTCTTGAAAATATAGAAAAAAAGAAATACTCATTTACTTAGGTATTTGTATATTATATGATAATCCATTAATTGATGGATAAAAAAATTATTAAGCAAAAAATATTTGTACAAAGCGGCACTTTGCCGGATGTCCAATGTTCAAAGTTGGCATAAGTAGGTACGTCCAAAATCGGATGTCCAAAGTTGGCATACTGTGGGCCAAATTAAATTGGAACCTTTTTTAATGCCTAATAATTTTTTAATTTTTAATTTTTTTTTTATAATTTTTTGGATATGTTATGGCCTACGATATTAGAATATAAAAAACCTTTGCAAAGCGGGTCGACTTCAGTGGCATACAGACTTTTTGAATTAACGTAAAATTTTTAAAACAAAAAAAAATACATTTTAATGTACGCCACTGAAGTAAAGTAGCTTTTATCCATGGTACAAAGAAAACAAGGTATGATCGATAGCGGCTCCAATTTCGTTAAGTTTGCGCATACCACCTGTGACGTCATACGCCATACAAAAAAATATCCATATTATTCAATTGCCACTAATAAAAAAAGACCTAAAATAGGGAAGAATTAGGACATAACCCCAAAAGTTATGTTTTGACATCGAGCTTGACATTTGAAAAATTATTTTCACATTTTGACACAATGAAATTTTACAGATGACACAATCTCTTTGACAATTTGAAATTGGCGCGTAGAGCTTGCCGACCAATGGTGCCGTTTATCACCTGTGACGTAGTAACCAACCTGCGCAATATCATACCTTGTATTCTTTGTATCATGGCTTTTATCATTGTTGTTTTGACTGTTTTTATCTGTAGTAGTAGTATCACCGTCACTACTGTCTAAGTCACTAATTAAACTTCTACGTCCAGGTGTCTGAGGTGGTAGGTATTATTAACGTTTGTGTCTTCGGACGATGGTTTTCTACTCCTTACTTTTTAAAGAAATCTCATAGAAAATAAATTTGTAATTATATATTTTTTCAACATGACATCTATCATCTTTTCTACCGTGTTAGCAGCAACGCCATGACAACGCGTTCTCTCCTGTCCCTACGCACTCTATCAAAACTACTATTTTTTTTTATTAAATAATTAGGGCTCTACAACAGTATTCTGAACCAGATTCAATTACGAATGGTTCAGATTTGTTGCTTAATGAACCATCACAGTCACTCATTTTAATGTTAGATAATAATAATAATAATTAACAAAATTATGTAAATCCAATGATTTTGACTACTGTAGTATAATGAGCCCAAAGTTTTTGAATTTTTTGAAAATTAGATGCCTGACTCTCGATTTTAGGCATAAAGCATAAACATCACATTAACCAATCTCACCGCGACTTTTAAACAGGGGGTTCCCCTTTTGTCAAGATATCAAGAAATTTCAAGATTTAATCAAATCAACTATCGAGAAATGGTCAAGACAAGATTTTTTTTTAATTCTTGAAAATATTTCAAGACAAGACAAGAAATTGCTTGTCAAGACTAGATTTCTGGTCTTGCCGATCCCTATATACAAATTCAAAAACCTAAAAAGAAATAAAACATCACTGTTAATTTAAGTTCTGACACAATATATTAGATTAAAAGTCTTTAAAAAAATAAACGTAGTATTTATCTCTAAATATTAGTTTAGTTATTCATTACTTAAAGAGAAGAATAATGAAGTCATATTTTGTTCATTGTCTAACATTTGTAAATTATTTTTTATAGTTAAATTCGTTTTAAAAGGTATAAAAAAGTTGGCCAATAAATATATCTATTTATTTTAAAGTTAATTAACGGCTAACAAGTCAAAAATACCGTAAATAAAATAATGAAACTAAAGAAGACACAAAAATAACAATAATTGTGATATGGAAATATTATATAAACTTATAAAAATAAAAAAATTAAGAAGTAAAATATATAACAAAATTGAGCATTTCAGTTAAATATTACAAATTCATCTTTATCATTTGTCTTCCAGCTAAAATTTATACCTCTATCTAATTAAACTTCAGCTGGCGTCTTCGCGCAGCTTAATGAATCAATTAAATGATATTTTATGGGGTTGAAGTATGGGATAGAATAAAGGCGATTATTTACTGCGTCGTTTATGAATTTAGCCCGGAGATATCATCGGGGGACCTATAAACACACCGACTCAGGTAGCAAATCAGGTGGACCCTCAGAGTAACAATATAAGTATAAGAATATTTTTTTAACACGTAGATTAATTTTTTTTAGATTGAAATGGCAGTGGCGTGTCGTATAGGGGTCTAGGGGGGGGGGGGTGAACGTCTCCTCCGCCCCTATGCGCTTAGCGCCCCTGGCGCCCTTTGAAAAAAAATAGAAAAACTAAATTTAACGCAAAAACAAACGGTGCCCTACCGTGCCCTTAGCTCTTCAAGATAAAAAAATAACGTATATATTTCTCACATTTTATTTTTGTTTTTTAATGTTCATTTATATTTAATAACTTGAATCTTTAATGAAGTAGGCGTATATACGAAAGTTTTCATATGGGTTTGAAACTTGAAACTACGCTACCGCTAGACCATTGTCTATAAATAAAAATACAATGGCTAGACATAACGTTGCGCCGCACAGTGTAACGAAAACTAAAATAGTGGGACATTGGCATTTTTCTTCAGTTATCACTATTCTTTCTGAAATTTTGTGACAGAAATTAAATAATACGACTAGGAATTTTTGCTACAGGGCGAAAAGAGTAAAAAAGGGGTAATGGAAGGTCAAAAAATTACGAAGTTTAATAAAAAGACTTTACAGGTATATTTTTTTTATTTACGAAGAGTTTATAGCTCTCATGGACCAAAAACGTTATCAAATTACTGTCGAAAAATCATTTATCTCCCGCTAATATGTCAAAGCTCAATCAACATTCCTAAATATTCAAATAATCAGGGATAAATTAGATAAGACTGCAAAACTCAAAGAGAACGACACAAGTGGCAAATATATTTTAACAGTATTAAATAATATGATAATATGCGCGAAAAAAACCTATTCAACTTCAATAAAGGAAACCATAATACACACCTCACAAAAAATTTTGCAACACTTATATTTTTCGTAGTATTTATTCTTGAAACGCTTCAAACATTTTTATGTGAAAAACTTAAATCTAAGGTCTGCCTGAGTTATGATATACTTTCCATTCCTTAACAAGTTGCTATTAATGCAAATAACTTTTGAGATTATTGTTAACCAAGAGAATTTAAGAATACTTTGCAGTTTTCCAAATTAATAAGTGATGCAATAATTTATGTGGGGTGTATATTACTCCAAAATAACATAATATGTAAGGCACTTACATAAAACATGCTTAAAAATCATTCTCAATTTCTTCTCCATCCATATACAAGAGCTCTTTCGCTTCCGGAAACAAGTCTACTTTTTTATTTTTAGAGTGCTTTGGTCGCAGATGTGAAAGTAGAGGATCTAAATATATCAAAAAGTTGTGCAATATGTCTTCAATAGTTTCCTTACGACCACTATTCCTGGAAAAATTTTGGCGGAACGATCGAAAATCTTTGTTTCTTGATTCAGATGCTTCTTGGGATATTTTGCCGATGGGTATAAATTGAAAACGTTCACAGATATCTGCACCATGAATCAAAAGCATATGACTGCTTGAAGGCATATAAAACCAACCGTAAAGGGAAACAAATAGTTCTGCTGTCTCTTTCATGTCACCAAACTACGGTCGAATCAATGGAAAACGTAATTATTGCCGAAGAAATTTATTTTTTTCTTCCAGGTTCGGATCTAGGTGGATGAAATTTATATGTAACAGTGTACTAGAAGGTTCACTCTATGATATTTTGTATATATAACCTTGCGCGAATGTAAGCGTTTTTTTGAAAATCATAATAAACATGTAGAAACTAGACTTGAAAAAAATTGTGACATTTTTTTCAGGTTTGTTGTTGGTAAAAGACCTTTCTTTACGGAAAAAATTGTTAGAATTGAACAACACAAGGAAACTTCTGAAAATAATAAATTTCATTGTATGAAATTTTTGTACAGATTTGGTAAATTAAGGAAACCATAACTTTAACCCGCCATAACTCCCCGACTAAGAGGTCAACTCAAGAAATATCTCACATGGTGGTGCTCTGGGATGTCCTTTATCCATCTATATAAAAAACTTGATGAATTAATTTTTTTGTTTTTTGGGCTAATGTCCCGCATTTCCCGATTTTGTTACACTGTGCGCCGGCGCCGCCAAAGAAGAAGAGGAAAGCAGTCGCGATGGAAATAAATTCGGGGAATCACCGACCGAAATATAATCGATTATAATGAAGTGCTGAATAAAATTAATATATTGTCCAATCACTTGCAAAAGGTTAATATCAACTTATGTACAGCTGCTCATATGGTTACTGCGGTAACTATAGATCTCAAATCAATAAGAAGTGAAGAATATTTTGAAAATTTTAAAAAACAGGCTACTATTTTGGCAAATAAATGCAATACGTCAACATCATTTTCCACAAAAAGACAAAAAATAAAAAAAATCATGATAAAATCCAGAATGATTACCTACATCAAAATTCTGAAGATAACTTCAAGATATCAGTGTTTTATGGTATTTTAACTGGTACTCTAGAGAATCGTTTTGAAGACTTCCTTAATATATGCCAAAAAATTAATTGTTTATTGGATATGGACGTCAATGATGACAATTTAAAATGTCTTATGGATTGTTATAGATTATTCTTTAGTGGATGAATATAAACATTTTTGCAGTTTATTAGAAGGAATTAATGCAATGACAACAAATTTGCACCTGACGAATATTTATCATTTTTAATTTCCAATGACCTAGAGTCTTCATATCCATCTTTGTGTGCATTACTGAGTATTTTTTACACTATAGCCACCAACAGTGCTGGTGCAGAAGGATCTTTCAGTAGATTAGGAAGAATTAATAATTACCAGAGGATTATTTATCACTTCTCAGTATTGAAGCAGATACAGCCTAGGATCTAAATATAGACGAAATAATTGATTCTTTTAAATCGGTTAAAACAAGACGCTTGCATCTTTGAAATAACTGTTTTGTATACTAACTTTTTTAATAAACAAATTTATAATTAAAAAAAAAGTTTCCATGTAGTCTTATTATTTAAAAAAAGTTTGTAATTTATTTGATCCTTTATTGATCATTGCGCCCCTTAAGGTCTCCGCCTCCTCCGCCCTTTTATCCACGACACGCTACTGGGAAATGGTACTAAAAGAAGTGTGGACTTCCATTGTCTTTATTTATCTCAACTTATACAGCCTTTCGGTCAATATCTAAATTGTAAAACTATTGAGCAATATTAATAGAGAAAGGGATTCACACGTGACATAGTCGGGTGGAGCCAAATTTGAGGTTGTCCACTACGAACGCCAGTATTTTGACCATTTTAAGTGCTTTCCATATTGTTGAAATTTCCATTCTTGGATTGCCAAAAAATATATATTATTGTTTGTTATAAAAATTCTTTTTTTAAATTTACGTTTTTTTCAATGCTGCGTTCTGTGGGCAACCCAAGTTTTCGACCACTGTATGTTGAGCTACTGGTACCATACATGATTTGCAATACCTAACTTCATTGTTTAACCTCTCTGTGTATGTTTTTTATGTTTTTTAATTGGTACCTTTAGGGGACGTTTTGTCTTTCCAATATAAAACTCAGAGCATTAACAGAGTACAGTGTTAGTTGCACTTTTTTTCTTTTTCGGGTCCTGATATTGTTGAGACGCAGAAATATTTTCGAGCTGTAACTTGTAACATCAAAAATGCAAAATGAGATTAGTGTTACGTGGTTTACTGTACCAGGTATATTATCAAGCAAACATAATGCAACAAGAGGTATAAAATCTTCTTTGAAGCATGAAGATTGCGTTGTGGAGCCGTATCTTCAAAAATTCCCTTTTGCTTGAAGAATTGTACATATCACAGGGTTTGTTTCTAATTTCTTCTTTATTAAGTAAGATTATGTTCTTTCCCAAGTCTGCGTTGTAAAGTTTAATATTTCAAAAGCAGGATTCGAGAAAAAGAATTAGAAAATATTATAATTTAAATTTGTTTATAAAAAGAATGTATTCTAAATTTTAATCTATTACCTATGTCGCCATATTATGAACATATGAGGTTTTTTAACTAAAAATAAGAAAGAGTCCAAAAATGTTTTCAAAAAATTCCAAACTTTGATTGTTTTTTGTCAAAAAAAAAACATAGAAGTGTTTCTGGGGTCGAAATAGTATATTACCCCTAAAAATATTTGCATTTATTTAAGACTCGCCCTGTATAACGCATTTTTTCTCTTTTATCTTGCACCTTTTATATGTCTCTGTTAAACTATGTTTAACATCGTTTCTTCATTTAATTTAAATATATCTAGGTACTTTAAATAAATATCTGCAGTATATGCTTAGTAATTTTTATGCTACCTCAGGTGTTTTGTTGATAAAACAAATTGAACAGGGTACCATAACAAATGAGGAGTCTAAAGACATATATTCAGCTTGCAGAAATTTTTTATATTTTTGCGTAATTTGAATTATCTCTCCCCAACCTTGGTACCAAAGTTTCTACTATAATTTTAAATACGTTTTTAATTTCCTTTATTATAAATTACAAAATTACGTCTAAGAACAGTCATATTATATTGCAGAGTAAATAAATACCCTTATAATTCATGAAAGTATATTATAGTACTATCAGGTTATTCAAGTACCATGGTGAAGCAGTACCGTGGTATATGTATAGTATCATATGATAACCATTTGTATTAGGATACCAGCGGGTGATGAAGAAATATTTTGACCAGTGGTCAGTCGGCTACAGGTATTTGAATATAGTGGTTTAGATAAATGGTAAATTAGTACTTCAAAAAATTATTGACTGAATAGTTTTAAACATGTAGTATATAAAAATGGAATGGCAATTCTAAATAGAAAAAAATTATGTGAAGGACCACGGTGTATTTTATAAAAAGCTAAAAAGCTTATAATATCGCTTTCAAAATCGTTCGGTTCTTCTGTTGTTTAAATAGTTTTTTTGGGATGCCCAACTATCATCTATTGGGCCTTGAAAAATTGTCACTCTAAGGTTGGTTCGGCATCTCTGAAAATGCCCTAGTCGAACAATCGAATATATCTAAGTGGGGGGTTTCAAATAAATTTTGTGACTTACTATAATGATAGTTTTAAAAACTGTGGTCCTGCCTTAGATACGATTGTATCGTCCCCAATTTGAGATACTGTTTCTTTATTTGAGACTGAATAATAGATTTTTTGAAACAAAGGGTTTAAAGAATAAATATTTTATAATGTAATGGATGTCCTTTTGGACAGTAATTACATTATATATTATATAAAACTTTTTTCTTTTATAAAAGTGTTTATGACAATATTGTTGGTTGCCTCGAAAAGTTGAATATTCCTTTAAGAAAATAAAATCTAATGTATTCTTATAAATTATGAATCCTAAATTAAAAAATTTTACTTTAATATCTTCTACTTCATACATTTACTACACAAACTCATAGTGAAAATATGAGGATTACTCTAGACAGAGAGTTATCAATCACCACTACTCATTTAATTTAATCTTCAATTAAGCTATATACAAGTGCAGCAGTCTGATTCAATCTTAACGACTTGTTTATTTTCGTTTATGATACCCTGTCGTCAATCAGAAACCGCTAAAAAACTATAACAACTGTTACTATACAGGGTGAGTTTTCTACGATATTCTCTATAGGTATCTCGGGAACTACTGCAGATAGAGAGTCGGTTAAATGGGGAAAGAATTTCAGTTTTGTGGGTTCATAAATATACGCCTTTCAGATTTTTGAAAAAGTTCATGCTTACTAGATATTTCGAAAAAAAAAACAAATTTTGGCTATTTTAAAAATCGTCCGTAATTCCATTACAATCTGTTTTTGACAAAAAGTTGTCAGACAAAAGTTGTAGATAATCACATCTCTAATGAGTTTTTGATCTCCGATTTTTTCTTCAGCCTGTCATATTTGACATATGACAAAAACGTATTTTTTTAAATGGAAACCATAGTTGGCCATTACTTCATGAAAACCGCCATTTTTGAAGCTTTTAAGCGATATAAGCTATAATATGTTTCTTTCAAAAAATTACTGAGTTATAGCCAATTCTTATCTTTCTTGACTAATTTCACTTAGTTAGCCATGGAAACAAGTTCAATCGTCGTTGCTCTCAGAAATGTGAAAGTGTCAAATCCAAACTTTGTAAATTAAAATGAACGAAAATTGTAAATATGAATTTATCAAATGCAGAAAAGCGTGTAGGATTATTGGTTCAACTTTTCTTGGCCAGACAGTTTTGAGGATACGTTGACCCGTGAACGTTACTTATGTTTTTTAGAGAACGGTTTTGAAAGACAAAGGAAAGTTAAATTTAGATAGGTACTCGCGCATTAATATAGAGTGGTTCCAACATGAATTTCATTAAAACTAAAAGAGTTTCGGACTTTCATTGTCTTTATTTTTTTTTGCTTACACAACGTTTCTGTCAGAAGTATCACTGACCGTTATTTCACACTTGATAACGGTCAGTTAACGGTTAGCCAGTTTTTATGAATTTCATTATGACACACTTAGGTTAAAAATTATTTAATTTATATCATAATTATGTAGATTCAGGAATAGAAAGAGGTGGACCAATTGCGTGGGCCTCCTCGATCACCTGAACTATCTGTTTTAATTTTTTATGCGGTATGGTTAACAACAAGGTTTATAAAAGAACTTATGAATTAAGAGAGGCACTCGAAGTGGCGGTACAGGAGAAGTTTAATTAAGTCGACCGGTCGTTTTGTGAGAATAGCTAGAAATTCAGTTTTAAAAAGATGAATTTATATACTCAAAACAATGACGGATTTTTTGAACAATTTCTAAAATAACTTAAAGTGTGTGTAGTGTTATTACTTTTTTTAAATTTTAGTTTGTGTATTGTAAACTGTAAACAGGCCGTTTCATAATATAATGTGTCTGTTTATAAGTTGTAAATCATAACAAGATAAGAACACCATGTCAACTAAGTGAAATTCGTCAAGGAAGATATTGACTATAACTCAGTAATTTTTTGAAAAAAAACATATTATAACTTATATAGCTAAAAAGCTTAAAACATGGCGCATTTTATGAAGTCATGGCCAACTATGGTTTACATTTAAAAAACATATATTTGTGTCATATGTCAAAAATGACAGGCTTTGGAAAAAATCGGAGAACATAAAATCATTAGGGATGTTATTATCTACAACTTTTATCTAAAAACTTTTTGTCTAAAATAGATTATAATGGAATTAGAGACAATTTTTAAAATAGCCAAAATTTGTTTTTTCAAAAGATCTAGTAAGCCATAAACTTTTTCAAAAATCTGAAAGGCGTATATTTATGATCCCACAAAACTTTTCTTTCAAAAAAATTCTTTCCCCATTTAACCCACTCTCTATCTCCAGTAGTTTCCGAGATACCCATAACGCGAACATCGTAGGAAACTCACCCTGTATAAGAAGACACACGAATTCGATTAATACTTTAATAAAAACCAACCATCAAGAGATCGACTGAAACTGGAATGCTATTAGTGTTGGTTGCTCCTAAAAGTTAAATCTTCCTTTAAATCGATAATTCCTAATGTATTGTATAATATTATAAATCCTTAATTAAAAATTCTAACTTCGATATCTTTAAGTCATACATTTACTACACAAATTACAGCGATAATATGAGACACACTTCAGATAGAGATCAACCATCACTGGTCATTTAATTTAACGCTCAATTAAGTCATAATAATCCAGCAGTCTGATTCAATCCCAACGACCTGTTTATTTTCGTTTATGGTACAGTGTCGTCTATTAAAAACCGTTAAAAAGTATAACGACTATTCGAATATAAGGAGACACACAAATTCAATTTGCACTTCAATAAAAACCGACCAATCAACGGCTCGCTGGAATGCTAGAATTGTGTTGCTCCGGTTTGCGTCGTGATAAATAAACTTTAGTTTAACGCGCTTATTGGCATGCGGCGTCTGTCAGGTAATGCGAAGGCGACATTGTAGAAATCTTGTTAAGCCAAGTTGGTTCTGCTGGAAAATGTCAAGTAGGCGGAGAAAATTAACTTGCAAAAGTTGAATTTATTTTCTCTGACATTAGTTATGCTAAAATGATACATATTTAAATCATAAGCTGAATACACACGAACAATTTTATCGGCCGATTTGCAGAAATTGGAAGGAAAAATCTGCTAGTCATGCTTTATGTCATCAAGTGATTGGGACGATAAAAAATTTGGCCTAGTACACTAACACAGCGATTAAAATGGCAGACAAATCTGTAGCGAATTGTCGGAGAGTATTTTGTGAAAGTTAAGGAATGGGAAACAACCTCAGAACGATAATAAATCTTCAAGTACTTCAGGATCATCGTCTTGCAGCCGTTTTATAAGCCACATATGGTATAATTCTTTTCCCAATAGACGTGTCTTAACCCAAGGTCTTAATCCACTTTGTCCACTTTTTATTCCCTCGGCGTCATTTTCTAATCGTAGAGTACTGACTCAAAGGAAAGCACATCTACAAGCTACAAAGTAAAGCAGTGCAAGTCTCTTTTTGTAAATTAAGAATGAAAGTCATCTGTCAATTATACGAGGGAAAACAAAATGTTGATATTTTGGTGAACATTTGAAACACTCTGTGGAGTACGTTAACAAAGCAAGGCAGTTAAAAATTATTTTATCATCTAAGTGTATCTTTTCTCTATGGTATAATTTTTTGATTCATCTCAATAGCTCTATTTTTTGAAATGTTCGCTTTTGAAGGAAACACTAACATTTTTTCTTATTTTTTACATTAGAAAAATGCCTTCGCCTTTAATCCTAGGCAACAGACCTATAAAATAGTGGTTATGATTTATGCTAATTCGCTAGAAACACTTAAACACTTGATTTCGGCATAATTGATAATGACGCCCTCGACGTTTCACACCGGTCGGTGCTTCTAAATCGACGAAATTAGAAGGATTTTTCTTAATTATAAGTCGATTGGAATTAAACTCGGCACGTGGATAGAGGCACTCGAACGGACAGATGGGAAGACGGACAGACATACGGAAGTAGGAAGAAGTTTCACTTCAAATATGTGCACATAGTGTACACACAATTTTTATGTTTAATAACTTCAATCTACTGAGGTATTCATTGAGGAGATAGTGTTCTGCTAAATGCCACGTAACAATTCGGCTTCAGTCCGTCCACCAAAAAAATGTATGGAACGGAATCTGTCGTTTACATGGTATAATATTTTATGTAAACGGAAGAGAGCTGATATGGAAGCTATAGTGAGAATCAACCTTTATTAATCAAACTCAAATTATTTATTACGTATACTAGAATTTTATTAACCATAGTACATAATAGTACATAGAGCACTCTTTTACATTTTTTTAATACTCCGATCAAACGTATTCTACAATCTTCAATACCAAATTTCTATTAAACCGATTTGTAGGAATCCACAGGGGAACGCTTTAATTTAATAAATTACGGTGGACCTAAACGCGTTTTATCAAGAAAAGGGGTGACGCCTCGGATTTCTGGGATATTTACCTATCGGGACTTGAAATATGTGTAGAGACACGAATTGGTTGTTATGTTTCGGGTGTGGCGTATCAAGTGACAAGGGTCGGGTGTGTTCGGTGATCCGTGAGAGCTACCTGCCTGACGTTGAAGGTGTCGTATATTTGTTTGTATTACTTTTCGTTTATTTACTCAGGGTATATTTTTTTTTGTTTTATTATTGTCTTATTCCACTGGAGTATTTTATATTTACTACTAGGGTATACTACGGGATATGCTTTCGTGTTTTTTATACAAAAAATGTAAAAATATTTTATTTTTTTAACTACTTTAAGAGTGAATCCAATTAATCTCTCCAAAAAATCCTATATGGCTATTTCACCACTGCAAGAAAATCTATAAAATAAAATAGTTATTTTTTGTAAACACTTTTGCGTTAATCCAAACGGAAACTGCCTTTGTGCGTTAATCCAAACGGAAAAAGCAGTTGGCCAAAGTGGCACACAGAAATTGCCCACAAGTGCAACCCCTTTGGGAGGAGCTAAAGTGTATTCTTACCGGGGTATGTTCCAAAAACTTACAACCAGCCAAAAGACTCAAGAAGAGCAGGTGGATGACTGATGACATATTGAACCTGATGGAGAGACGAAGATTGGTTAAGAATAACAAGGAGGAATATAACCAAATGAACAGGACCATAAAAGCAGAAATTAAGAAGGCAAAAGAACGCTGGATGAGGGATAAATGCAGAGAAATGGAAGATCTTGAAAGCAGACACAACACCCACCAAATGCACAAAAAAATTAAAGAGATAGCTGGAATCAACAGGAAACAACATTCCTTGTCACTTTTTGATGGATTAGATCAGCCTATCATTAAGGAAGATGAAGTAAAAGCCACCTGGGAGCAATATATAGATGATCTTTTCAGGGACGAGAGACCACCCCTGCCCGACGCCCAGGATATTGTTGACGGACCAGAAATACTCCAGGCGGAGGTGATCCATGCTATTTCAACGGCGCAGACCAGAAGGGCTCCTGGTCCCGACGGGATTCCAATAGAGGTCTTAAAGCTTATTGAGGGGAACAACATAGGACTAATCACAAACTTATTTAACACAATATATAACACCGGAGTGATACCAAAAGACTGGCTAAACTCAACATTTGTGACAATCCCTAAAAAAACTCGTCCTAAAAAATGCGGCGACTATCGACTAATTAGCCTCATGAGCCACCTACTGAAGACCTTTCTACGTATTATTCATGCCAGGATACGACGGAAGTGCGAATTCGATATGGACGACGCCCAGATGGGATTCAGAAATGCGTTTGGAACACGAGAGGCCCTTTTTGGAGCCAATGTCCTACTTCAAAAATGTCGCGACCAACGGAAAGATGTCTTCGCATGCTTTATTGATTATGAAAAAGCCTTCGACAGGGTGCGCCACTCAAAGCTAATGGAAATACTGCGACAAATCCAACTAGACAGCAAAGATATCAGATTGATTGAAAACCTCTATTGGGGTCAAACAGCTGAGGTTCGTACTGGATCAATAAAAACTTCTAGCTTAGAAATCCAGAGAGGAGTTCGCCAGGGTTGTGTCCTCTCGCCCCTCTTATTCAACCTATATTCGGATAAAATATTTAAAGAGGCCTTGGAGGGCACCGAACATGGAATAAAAGTTAACGGTGTTCTCTTGAATACAATTAGATATGCAGATGACACTCTGATTATCTGCGATAGTATGGAGGGGCTCCAACATCTGATTGATAAAATAAGCTCAACTGGAGTAGATCTGGGACTAAACATAAACACCAGCAAGACGAAATTTATGGTGTTCAGCAGAGAACGACATGTAAATGCACAACTCAGCCTCAACGGTTCCGCGATTGAACGAGTAAATCAGTTTAAGTATCTGGGCAGCATAATCACGGAGAGCCTGGAACCCGACATTGAAATCAAATCCCGTATTGAAATAGCAAGAACAACGTTTAAAAGGATGAGATCCCTATTCTGCAACAAAGACCTAAATCTCAAACTGCGACAACGTATGGTCAGGTGTTACGTTTGGTCCGTCCTTCTCTATGGAGTTGAGAGCTGGACTTTGAAAGCTGTCATGCTTAATAGACTGGAGGCATTGGAGATGTGGATTCATCGAAGAATGCTGCGAGTCTCCTGGACCGATATGCTGACCAACGAAGAAGTCCTTCGGCGAGCAAGAACAGAACGACAGCTGCTAACAACGATAAAATGTCGCAAGATTTCCTACCTAGGACATGTGTTGCGGGGAGAAAAGTATCATCTCTTACAACTTATTCTAAAAGGAAAAATAGAGGGCAAACGAGGAGTCGGCAGAAGGCAGATGTCATGGCTGAGGAATATCAGACAGTGGACGGGAGTGTCTGGGGCTGGTGAGCTTTTCAGACTGGCAGAAGATAGAGTTGCGCTCTCTGCAGTGATCGCCAACGTTCGGAGAACCGGGCAGGGCACATAAAGAAGAAGAAACGGAAACTCATTGTCAGAAGTTAGGTTTGGTTTGGTTTGGTTTGGTTTGGTTTGGTTTGGATACACAAAAGTGGATTATATAAGTGGATACACAAGGTTTAGTGGATACACAAAATATCATGTGATTGCGATAAATTTTACATTGGTGAAACATCTAGACCTTTAAATGTTTGAATTAAAGAACATAAAGATTATTTAAGAAAGGGAGATTTTCACAAATCTAAGATTTGTCAGCATTCATGGTACACAGAGCACAGAATAAATTTTAATAACGCCAAAATTATAATGAAAGAAGCAATAGCCTCTAAAAGAAAAATAAAAGAGGCTTTTTTTTAATACTATCTAATAAAAATAAATGTATTGCTCATGCATCTGTAGATGTTAGTAATGTATGGCAATCGCTTCTTTGATTTTAAAGAAGATAACATAAATAAACATAACATACCTAAAAATTAAAAATAATCATACAGAAAGTTTAGGGCTTGGTTTTACCTTATTAAGTAATTGTTATCAGGTAATAATTGTTAATTTTGAAGTTTAACTTGATATAATGTCATTTTTACAGAACGCCAACGGTTTTTGTAGACGTATCTGTTGTAAAAAACTAAAGTGTTTTCGAATAGTTGAATTTAAATATTTTAAAAAGTTTTTTTCTTTATTCTTTGTATTTTTTATAATATAATAATATTTTTATATTTTTGCTTCCGACGACGCGACGGAAAGAGATAAACTTTCCGAAACGTTTAGCATTTTTTTGTTCGTTAGACAAATTTGTATATCTGTAAACCTAACGTCTGACAAGTAGTTTCCGTTTGGATTAACGCAGAAGTGTTTACAAAAAATAATTATTTTCTGTAAACAAAATTATTATGTAATAAATTAACCCCTAACCCATTCACAGAGCCTGTCTCTTGCGAGATTTTTTGGTACGCTAAGTGTCGGTTCAGGGCCCACGAATGGGGCGAGCCTGCTCCAGTTTTAGCGAGAGAAGGTATAGTGAGAATCAACCTTAAAGGGAACGATTACTTTATATGATATTCTGGCACACAAATTAGGTAAAGAAGATAAAGTCCTCCTAGTGTGGCTGCTAGACCCACCAAAGATTAGAAGAAAATGAAAAAGCATGATCTAGCTAGAAAAGGAGCGAAAACTCCACTAGCTGAACTAGAGCCCTTCTGTTTCCCAAGTAGAAACCAACTTAAAGTGGAACTCAAGTACCTGAAAGCCTCTATCCGTAACCACGAATGGGAATCCTCCAACGGTCCAACACTCGAAGAAATAAAGAAATATCTCAGAACTTACAACCGAGAAAAATTTTCCTGATTTAAGAAGAACAATCTTCGGATTGTTACGTGGTATTTAGCAGAACATTATCTCCTCAATGAATACCACAGTAGATTGAAGTTATTAAACATAAAAATTGTGTGTACACTATGTGCACATATTTGAAGTGAAACTTCTTCCTACTTCCGTATGTCTGTCCGTCTTCCCATCTGTCCGTTCGAGTGCCTCTATCCACGTGCCGAGTTTAATTCCAATCGACTTATAATTAAGAAAAATCCTTCTAATTTCGTCGATTTAGAAGCACCGACCGGTGTGAAACGTCGAGGGCGTCATCCTGTAGCCCGTCCCCAATTATGCCGAAATCAACCTACATTTTTTTGTGGTGGGACTGTGTGCACCGTCGCTCACATAGCCTATCCACCAAATTTGGTCGCAATCGGACAACATCAATTTTTAACATTTCTTAAGTCAAAACTGTCACAATGACACGTGTAGTACCCGGTCAAATTGGCCTTGGTCTAATCTATCGGCATATCAAATTTCATTTAAATCGGAAGATTTTTTGATTTGATTCATTGATGATGGGGTTTCGTTTCGACTAGTCCAACTCACAAAAAGGCATAAATAAAAAACGATGTTCTACAATATTTTCCACTGTCATATTTCATATCCGGTCAATGAACGAACTTAACTCAGAAATTCCACAATTAAAATGAACGAATTGCACACTGCAATCCACGTCAAAAATAAACGATTTAACTACGAAAATTTTTATCTGATAATTATAAAGTTTCAATAACCAAAATAAAGAATAACTAAATCCAAAAATATCTGATTTGATCTGACATTGACAAGTGACGGACAGGTGATATCAAAGATAAAGGGAGCGCGACAAAAAGGCTACTCTGGGGGCCGCATCCAGTGACAATATTGTTGAGCTGTAGCTGTATAATATCGCGGTGTATATCGGGTTGCATAATCGTAAAATTTAAATAAAATAATATTTAACAATAAAATTATAGTAAACCTGATGCAAAAATAATAGTTATTTGCGATAATTTATGAGCTAGCACACAGAAGTCCTAGCGAGGAAATTTGACTGTTACACAATTACAATACAATTTCTATTCCAAAAATAGTACAAAAATTTTCCATTTTCTTGCAATTTCTTCATATTTTCTTACCATTTAAACCTTCCTTGGACAAATATTTCGGAACAAAAATTTGCCAAATGGGTCCAGCAGTTCTCGAGTTTTATTGTATGTACAGGGTGTCCCATTTTGGTTGAAATCATAGGGTATCTCCGTTATTAGTGAAGATAGAAGGGTGCGGTTTGCACAAACCTATCTCACTTTTTTGTCAAACGGAAGATGCCGTAAACAAAATTTTCATAGCCCTCTTCGTTTCCGAGCTACAGGGTCTTTTTGAAAATTTTGCAATTTGGGACACCTCCTGTATCTCTGTTATTGTTAAAGCTATCGAGAAGGTGAAAACTGTTTATTGTAGAACTTTTTACGTAGAATACAGTGGCGTAGTCTGTTTTCTACCAAAAAATATTTTGAAAATATGAACTAAAGTTATGTTTTTTTAAATGGAACACCCTGTATATTTATAAATCATATGATCTGTCTTGCCATAAGCTTCTCAAAAATATATATCACTCTATATTTATTTTCACTATTTACTGCAATATTTAAGAGTTTTTATTAAAAGATCATATTTATTAGTAGGCCATGATTGATAATAAAAGAAACTAAAGAATTATTAAAAGTATACTGCTATCTGTCTCTTGTTTTATTTAGGGAGCCGCTAATAAATTCTTTATATATTAGGGAAACTTAACTCTCTACCGCTATTTGTAAATCTTGGAATACGTGTATACGTAAGAATAATCTATCGTATCGGAAATTTTAGATATTCCTTTAGCTAATTTACGTGAAATATACTTTCAACAAGATGGGGAACATTCCCCCTCATAACTATGGAAATATTAGAATACTGTTAAATTATTATTTTTCAAATCAATGAATTGGAACCAATGAACGCATATTGATAGCCTCCTCGATTCCCGGATTTCGCCGTTCTCGATTTCTGATTTTGGGGATTTTTGAAATACGAAATATATCGTGGGCACTACAACAAACTCGAACACCTGAAAAATGCTTTAATATTTCAAGATTTAGATATTTGCAAACCCATCCCGTTATAAAAAAAAGAAAAATATATTCACAGTTTCAGTGGTAACAGTTATTTCAAAAGTAAAATATATCAATCCCAAATAAATTTTAATATGTGTATGACTATTTTAGTAAATACCATTTTGATTTTTTGTTATTTATCACGGCCTACTAATAAGAAAATGATATATTTTAAATATTGCAGTAAATAGTGAAAATAAGCAAGGCAGATCATATGATTTATAAATATACAGGGTGTTCCATTTGAAAAAACATAACTTTAGTTCATATTTTCAAAAATATTTTTTTGGTAGAAAAAACAGACTACGCCACTGTATTCTACGTAAAAAGTTCTACAATAAGCAGTTTTCGCCTTCTCGATACCTTTAACAATAACAGAGATACAGGGGGTGTCCCAAATTGCAAAATTTTTGAAAAGACCCTGTAGCTCAGAAATGAAGAGGGCTATGAAAATTTTGTTTGCAGCATCTTCCGTTTGACGAAAAAGTGGGACAGGTTTGTGCAAACCGCACCCTTCTATCTTCACTAATAACGGAGATACCCTATGATTTCAACCAAAATGGGACACACTGTACAGTGAATTCGTAGTCCTACATATTATTTTGGTCTTGATAGGTAATCATGTATTTGACAGATCGAGGTTGAAACTCTCTACCGCTATTTGTAAATCTTGGAATACGTGTATACGTAAGAATAATCTATCGTATCGGAAATTATTTGACAACGATAACCCCTTTTTATACAAAAAATATGAATATATCGCATTAACGCTAAGGGCTACATGGGTTATAATTAAATAATAACTATTCTGACATCCTTCAAAAACCAATTGTGATTTTAACACTAAGCTAAAAGGCACAGACAGTTCTGTATAATTGTATGCAATTTTTAGCATGTAATTATAAATTTAACGCTTGACATTACAAGAACAAAGGTAAGAGAATGAGTGTAACGAATGAACGCGTAGGATACAGTACATCTAGAATTCGATTAACGAAGGTTGCTTATATTACTAAAAATATTCAGGGGATATGAAATATAGACCCATATTCTAAAATATTCCTTTAAGCACTATATAGTACTCGGCTATTTTCAAAATATTTCTTTGCATCCACAAATCTACTAACCATAAAAATATTTCAAACAATATATAAAAAGTATATTAAGCAACTTTAAATTAATAACCAGACAATAACTGAAAAATAAGATTATTTTTGAGCCATTGAGTGTACACTTTAGTTCAGATTGTATACATTTTCTTACAAAAACTAGGCCAACGAAAAATAATAAACCATTTATGATTGTTGAGGTGCGAAAAATGGTAGATTATTATTAAGCCTAAAAGAATATATTTACAGATCAAAAACCTATGCCGCGCTGACGATTTGACTTTTAACAGGACTGTGTCAAACATCTGTCACTACTAAACTTCAGCTCGCATGATTTTGTTTGTTTAACGTGGATCGGAAGCTACTAAAGTTCCTATTTGAAAAAAAAAACAGGTTAATTAATAGATGATCAACAACTATAGAGCTTAGAGGACAAATTTTTGCAATGTAAATTAATCAAAAACTCCGATTTGAGAAAATATAATTTTTTTTGGTCGGGTGGGTGATGTTTCTGTTTATGAACAATTAAATTAGTCGAAAGAAAAAGTTATTTTGTTTTTCCTGAAAAGCATTTACAATTTTAGTAAATGATCCTTTAATTTTTTTAGTGCTGATGCAGTTAAAATATTTACTAATAATAGTATACCAAAGTAAAAAATATAAGCGGTGATACTACAAAAAAAAATAAAAACAAAGTACCTATGCCGAAGAAGTTACAGCCCTCGAAAAGGTATATAAAAATAATATATTTTGTTAATTTTTAAGAAACATTGGTAAACCCTTTTTTCCTAAAGTTTGGTTCTCTTAAACACATTTTAATGCCAAAGCGAAAGGCGATAATGTAAAATTCTGCGACAGTTTTGAAAGGGTTCTTTCTATTAAGGTAGAGAGTACTGATGGTGGTACCTTTTTATATATATAATACAAATTTTCCATTGATTACAATAGCAATATTTAAAATACCTTTTTACGTGCATATTTTTGAGAAAAATCTCTTTTTCTGATTGGTCATTGCTTCCGCAGATACGCTCCTTAGCGGAGATTTTTCGAACTTGAAAATAACTTCCAGCGATTTCTCTTGGCCGATTTAACTTTTCCTCAAAGTTTCCTCATTACTTTTCTACCAGAGCCATGACTTCTGAGCATTTTGTTTTATGATTCATATCAACATATGCCTTAATTGCCTGCTTGGTTAATGTTTAAGAGAAAAATGAACTTACCACCCACGATTTGTAATTTTTTAATTTATGATAGTATTTTTTTAGTATCGTGAGGTGGCTTTAGTGAGTATTGTCGTAATGTCAAATCGACAATGATTAGAATTTTATATTAAAATTTAAAAAATGTTAAAAAGTAACGATACAGGTTTGGTTTTAATAAATATTAGTAACACTAACAGAACTAAGTACATTAAAAAAATAACTGTAATAACTAAGTGTACAAACAATCAAAAAACTTATAAAAAATACTCTAATACTTTGTATTACTTCCCCAGCTGCTATAACTGTCTGTAGATACCGGTTCATACTGTTAATGAGGCTGCAAATATATTGTGTTGTCTTCCCATTCTTCTTCAAGGACCAAGAGAATATTCATAATTTCGGCCATCTTCAACAAGATCAATGTTTTCTGCATAATATACTACACTAAGTACCATATTCAATCGTACACAACAATAATCACCAAAGTCACCTCGTCATTGTGAAAAATAACATCAAAAAGTAACGATAATAATTGAAGAAATTGCAAAATGTCTGTGGCAAGTTCATTCTGCTCTTAAAAATTAACCAAGGCATGTATTGACATGAATCAAAAAAAATATTCAGGAGACTAAAATATTCTGACTGAAAAATAATGTTTTAGGAAAATTTGCTTACGAAATTATTGCATAGGGTGTTTTAAAGATAGGGTAAAAAACACTATTTAAATAACCTTGTATACTAAGTCAAATACTAAAGTTTATAATAAACTGAATTTACGAATTAAAGTTGATATATTTATATACAGTATGCTAAAAAATCAAGGAAATAGGGTTAAATAAAAAATATAACATTTAAAAAAACTTGACCAAAAATTTTTCCGTTGCTTTTTTTTGCATCTGAGTGTATAAACTAAAACCTATTTCTAAATTTCACTACTTTATAAAAAAAATACATTTAGAAGATTTTATTAAATAATAGTCAAATTCATATATCAAATTTTATCATTGTTGCTTATATTATATGAATTTTTTCATTTTATTTTTTAGTTTAAAAAGATACATTTATTTCAGATATCTATTAGTAGAAAAAATGCAAGAAAAATTAATTTATTTCGTATTTCTAACTAGAACGCTCTTAGAACTAACTAACGCAGGCTTCCTTTGTTCCCTATTGTATATATTATTTTTTTACTATGTAAACTAGGCCACCGAAAAATAATAAACCATTTGGAATTATTGAAGTACGAAACGTGTCGAATATTATTAAGCAGAAAAGAACACTTGGACACTTAACAGTACTTTGTCAAACATCTGTCAGTACTAACTGTCAGTTCGCTTGGTTTTATTTGCTTAATTTGCATGTGTTGCGTGTTATTTAGAACCGAAAAAAGCCGGAAGAATATATCCCGAACCTAAAAAAGTTATTGAAATAGGTAATTCCTTACTTTTTTATCTCTAGCAATGAAAAATAAAATATTAATTTTTGCTTTTTTGAATAGCGCTTAAAGAAGACCCTATTTTGCGGAAATGTAAATTTTAAATTAATGGTGTGGGTTGTGATGTAAAAACACCGGTAGTTTGTAAATTGATAATATTACGGTAAAATTGGTAATTTATCAAAAAAAACAACTTTTTAAATAATATTATTTTTTTTATTTCAAAACTGTAAAAACATTACTAAAAAAGACAAGAACGTTTTTTAAGCCAGTCAAAGTGGCCTATATGCCTATAATGTATGTCTATATGTATAGTACGTAATAGAGTGGATAATGATCAATCATCTTCAATTTCGTCATATGGTTCTTCTTATTCTTTTGTTAATTGAGTCAAATCTATTACTTCGAAATCTTCTTCCATTTCTTCTTAGCAACCTTCTTCTTCTTCTTCCATTTCTTTCTTAGCAACCTCTATCATTCTTAGATGTTCTTCTCCATTATGCAAATTATAATTATAGGCAATATACGTAAGTTTTCCGTTCCTTTTCATGGTAAGTTTGTTTCTTCTTGGCCAATGGACAAATCCATAAGTAATAAAGGTTCTTTAGATTGCGGCTCTTTACAATGGTAAATTTAAATTGTATATAGCCAACATGCTTATTTTGGAGTTGGAGCAAATTCCTGCCCACCAGACAGGTGCAGACATAGATTTTTCGCTGAAAAACAGCGAATTCTTTGGCAAAAATATTACCTTTAATTTTGTAAATATTATTTATATATTTTGTTGATTATTACCTGTAATCTTATTGTGCAAGTAAGTGCTTTCATAATGAGATCTACTTATGAAAAATACTTTGGATGATACCTTGCAGTTTTATAGATGAATCCCGTTGCAATTAAATTTTCATCTTCAGTTAAATTTTCACCGCGTAGATTTGGTTATAATAGGTAGGCAGAAAGATAAGCAGGTCTTAAACATTTACTTGCCCGTTTTACAGAATTGCACACATTTTCTTGTTTTTCCGACCTAGCAACGGATGAATCTGATACTCTTCTATACAGGGTTGTTCACCACATTCGACACGGAGTATTGTAGCTAAACGATTAGATTTTTACAAATTGTAAGTTTTGGGTTCATTGAAGGTTAATTAGAGCTACAATTTAAAAATATTTTTACAAGATACAGAGTGTCCCAAATAAGTTAAAAATATTATAGTTGTATTTTTTAAATGGAACACTCTGTATATTATTCTATTTTTAGATTCTACGATTGAAATAAATGTAAATTTAATTAATGTTTATCACACTTAAACCTTACCGTTTTTGAAATATTTTCAAATTTGTGAAATTGCAGTAAAAAATTTAAGGCTTTATTTCTCCAAAGTTTTTATTACTAAATATTTCCTGAAGATTATTTTTTTGATCAGATATTTTGTTGTAATAATAAAAATTATACTACCTTATATAGAGTGTCTAAAAATTTATATTTAATAATTACTAGCTTTAAACGGCAATAACTTGTTTAATTTAAATGGAACACCCTGTATGTTTTACGTAAATCAGATGCACAATGTAATTGTCTATCAAATTTTATCATACCATTTTTTATCCATCTCTTCAAGTTTTCGTAGAAAATGCATTTTTTTATAATTTAGGCCTCATTTATCACTATACCCATGGAATATTGACATTTCAGATTTTTTTATAGCACCATAATATGTATAAAATGTACAGGTGGTAAATATTGCAAGCCCATTGGCATACAAAATAAACTATTTAAATATTTATAAAACAGTATACCAATTAAATATACCATCATTATTTCCTACCAAAAACACAAAAAATTAGTTAATTACATACTTATAAATTGTTTTAATTAAAAAATTATTCTAAATAAATGTGGATTTGGCTCAGAAATCAATATAATAATAAGTTATAAAAATGAATGTCTCTGTTTTTATAAATAAGCATTCGTTAATAAATGAAGTAAAATCTAAAGTTGTTGCTTTTTACCACGCTGTCTAATACACACACAAAATTCAGTTTTTAGTATTTGGAGCAATTATTACTACAACGTAAACAGTCAAATAATGTAGTTTGAATACTGGGATCATATTAATTGGTTCTCTTTAACAAAAAATATTTAAACAGTTTTTTTTATTTTTTAATAAGCGAACAAGATATATCGACAATATTAGTATCTGTACCCATTGAAAATTTGTTATATCTTTAAAAATAAGTTAAAATGTCAATATTCCATGGGTATAGCGATAAATGAGGTCTAAATTATAAGAAAATGCATTTTCTATGAAAACTTGAAGAGGTGGGTAAAAAATGGAACAATACAATTTGATAGACAATTACATTGTGCATCTGATTCACGTAAAATATATAGGGTGTTCTATTTAAATTAAACAAGTTATTGCCGTTTAAAGCTAGTAATTATTTAATATAAATTTTTGGACACTCTGTATAAGGTAGTAAAATTTTTATTATTGCAACACAATATCTGATCAATAGAATAATATACAGGGTGTTCTATTTAAAAAAATACAACTATAATATTTTTTACCTATTTGGGACACTCTGTATCTTGTAAAAATATTTTTAAATTGTAGCTCTAATAGTCCTTCAACGAACCCAAAACTTACAATTTGTAATAATCTAATCGTTTAGTTACAATACTCCGTGTCGTATGTGGTGAACAACCCTGTATAATATAGACCTTATTTCAAATAAGCATTTAAAAACTATTGAGATTGTTGTTTTTTTAGCTTCAAAAATCCTTATCCACTTAGAGATTGGCTTAAACAAGTCATAGTTGCTTGTATTTGTAGCCAAAATTTGTTTCGAAGCAGAAGGCTTACTTAGTTTGGTGAAGGAACATCAGAAACATCTGGGCTATCATCAACTGCTAAGCTTTTTAACTTAGTGTCAAGAAAGCGTTTTAGACAAGAAACAAAGCAGCCCCATCTTGTTTTCACAAAAAAAAAGGAAAAGAGTAGAGTGGGAAAAAAGTTTTATGTTCAATGTTACCGATATTGCGGTAATATTACCAAAATTACCGGTAACATTACCGCGGTAATATTTATCCTTTACATCACTAGGTGTGGGTTATTTTCTGCCAAACTTGTGCTGCATGATACAAATAATAAATAAACACATAAAACACAACACAATAATCACTAATAAAGTACACATGGTCGTAAAATATATTGGATAATTATTTTAGATTTGTTTGTGTTGAAATATATTTCCCTTTTTGCTACCATATTCCTATTTAGTTTGGCATAAAATTAGGGTTAAAAAATTTAAGTACACGTTCAGGAAGCAATTAAAATGCATTCAGATTTAGTAACTTAGCTGTTGTTGTTATTGATATATTTTATGAGTTACATTCTCTAATTTAGTGAAAGTTATATAAAAAAATTGTAGTTAACTAATACCAAACATAGCATTGTTTTAAAAAAAATTAATATATTCTTCTTGGAAAATTATTAATAAAATAGCATTGATAATTTACCTATTTTAAACATAATTTCTACAAAAACTAAATTTATGGCTGTTAGCAGAAACAACATTCCGAACACCAGAATTTAATTAAATGGAGAGGTCATGAAGCAGATCACACAATTTAGATATTTGGGATGCATGGTTAACAAAACATGGATTCAGATCAGGAGATCAAATACAGGATCGAACAAGCAAGGTCTACTTTTCTGAAACTTCGAAGATTTCTCACAGATAGGAACTTGAACTGCGGCCTTAGATACAGAATGGTGAAGTGCTATGTCTGGTCTATTTTGTTATATGGTGTGGAAGCATGGACACCGAAGACAGCAACAATAAACCTGGCAGTCGACCGTGTGAGGAATGAAGACATTCTCAAAAGAGCTGGTCTAGAAGAACGTGAACTCTTTGAAATCATCAATAAGAGGAAAATAGCCTATTTGGGACACATACTACCTGGAGAACGCTATCACTTTCAGCGTCTGATTCTCCAGGGTAAAATAGAGGGGGGCAAAAGAGGAATAGGCCGAAGGAAGCTATCCTGGCTGAGAAAAATGTTCGTCATTGGACAGGCATACAGGACTTCAGAGTACTCCAAGTCGCTGCAATTAATAGAACCATCTGATAAGGAAGAAAAAGATGAACGCCTACGCAGGAATCTGCACGGCACCTTAAGAAGAAGAAGAGGGCGAATTCAGAATTACCACTTCAAGGTTTGGTTTATTTTTTTATATAAAAGATCATTTTTGGCTCTCTATAATAAAGGTTTAATAATCTATATATTTTACCCAAATTCAATCAACTTTTTTTTAATAAAGATCAATAAAATATTTTGTCAATTTGAAGAAGAAACGACAGAACACATTTTATTTGTCAGGGCGACAGTTGGTTTATGGTTAGCTGGAATTTAGCGTTACCGACATGAGCCCAAACAGGGAAAACTTAGTATTAAGAAATATTAAAATTTTTTATTAGGAATCATTAGAAATGAACAACATCGTACTTTTGTTTGAGTTGTTTTTTGCGCTGAAAGAGAAGCCTCATTTAACTAAAGTGTAATTTTAACTTTGTCGTGGGCGTTGTTTATGCTTGCCAGAAATTAAAATAATCGAAGAATGAAGTAAACATTTTTATTTATGAAAAATAAAATTAATTAAATTTAATCGTTTAGCAGCACAAACATACTGAAATTATTTACAACGGAAATATTGATAAAATACAGGGTCCTAGAATAGAAAACTTTGGATTTTT
This sequence comes from Sitophilus oryzae, assembly GCF_002938485.1. Taxonomy (NCBI): domain Eukaryota; kingdom Metazoa; phylum Arthropoda; class Insecta; order Coleoptera; family Curculionidae; genus Sitophilus; species Sitophilus oryzae. The sequence goes on along the minus strand of NW_022145884.1, from coordinate 773,550 downwards.
GTATAGGTGCAAACCTAAAGAATGTACTAGGATACATTTCAGTAAAATATTTTGACTTCTACAGGGCAACTCAAAAAAGTGTGAGTGTATCGGGATTTTGTAACGCAACCTAATAACAAAATAAAATTTTATTAATACATTACGGCGACGGTGTTGTTCGCCTGGAGAGCATTATAGGGTGAGTAAGGTTTGTGCTTAAATCAGCACCACTGAATCTACCTAATAATTAAATAACATTAAAGATTCAGAAAACTGTTATTAGGAAAAGATATTTGCCAAGATGGAACCTCATTCATGCAATAAAACAAATAAGTTTCTACTCTACTAAATCTAAATATATTAATTAAAATTATGTTTGGTTATAAAATACGTTTGTTTGATAACAACCAGAAAAACAATGAAATAGGTTTAAATTTTGAAAATGAGGTTAAAATATTATTTAAATTTGTAATTACAGTACATAATTAAATTGAAAAGTATATAATTAAGTGAAATATTACAGATCTTGAAAACTACTTATAGAAAAATTAATAAAATTAAATCAGACTTTACTATCTATACCTTTTTATAGTGTACCCCAAAATAAAAGTATACAAGTCTGGGTAACTTATAGAACAACAGCAGCTGAGTACGGCAATGTTGAACAGGGTTGAACAGGGTGAACTCCAGGAACTACAGTTGTATCAGCAAGGCCACAAATCTTTGTTGAGTTGGAAAACAGGGTGGATGCTCGACACCATGTAATCACGTGCAAGTGAATGTTAAGATAAAACCATCCAAAGAAAGGAAGGCAAACCAGGAAAAGTAAAAACCAGAAAGAAATAACCAAAATCAAGACCCTTACCCCAAAGCGTAACTAGCAATTCATCCAGCTACCATCGACAATTAAAAAAAGTTAGTGGATCCATTCCAGCATTGTCCAAATTTAATGAAAATTACCAAGAATCAGAACTGAAAAGGTAAAAAACGTGTGTAAGTGAACTAACCTAATATCTGGCCACATGGCACACAAAAAAAAATCTCTACTATTTTGGCTCAGGCAAATCTTGTAAAAATTTAAAAAATTATTCAAGAGCATTCAAAAATTAAACTGGTAATCCTTCCAGGAACCAACAGTACAGGATTTCACCAAAAAAAGACGATCTCCTCCCGATCGCCACGCCAATATGGCGATTGGAGGGAAAAGAACAATCATCGACCAAAATGAACCTCCAAAGATTTGACAATCCAGAAATGACATCAGAAAACGGAAGTTAGCGGCGTTGCCGTACTGACCAAATAAACAGGTATTTTGGGGAAAATATTAGAAAGACAAATTAATAGAAACTGTCAACACTGCGTAGCTCACTCGCTGCTGTTAAATATACAGGGTGTTTCAAAACAAATGCGAAAAACTTCAAGGGGTGATTCCTTGTTCAAAATAAAGGGTAGTTTGGTTTATAAACGTTGGGTCAAAAGTCAACCATTAGGGAGATATCGCGGTACAAAGATGGCGGAAAAATAATGTTTTTATTTTTATCTTGAAAACGAAAAGAGAGACTAATGAAATTTTACGGAAGCATTACTGTTATGAAAACACACTTTCTGGTAATTTTTTCACTTTTTTAAAATGAGTGGAAGGGGTTGAAATAAACTACCCCTATCATTCTTGTTAACGAAATTTAAAGAAAAATCTTATCAAACACATGCAAAAAAATTAATTTGGATAGTTTAGTTTGTTTATAAACTTTTTTATCTCTTGTGTTTTTTTGATAAAACTCACCGATTTGAAATTAAAAAATAAAATGTAAAGCATTACATGTCAGGACAAAAATAATTTTTTGATTAAGAATCTAGTGATAATAACGATAATAATAATCATCTAGATAATAACCTATTGCAGTAGAGTAATGTCAAGTAAAATAATATTAGAAACATCCTAAAAAGTAACAGCGGCCGATTAGATTTTTTCCTAAAAAAAATTACAGCAGCCCACTAGATTCTTTATCAGAATTTTTTTTTTCCTGACATGTAATGCTTTACATTTTATTTTTTAATTTCAAATCGGTGAGTTTTATCAAAAAATACAAGAGATAAAAAACTTTCTAAACAAACTGAACTACCCAAATTATTTTTTTTGCATGTGTTTGATAAGATTTTTCTTTAAATTTCGTTAACAAGAATAATAGGGGTAGTTTATTTCAACCCCTTCCACTCATTTTAAAAAAGTGAAAAAATTACCAGAAAGTGTGTTTTCATAACAGTAATGCTTCCATAAAATTTCATTAGTCTATCTCTTTTCGTTTTCAAGATAAAAAATAAGAACATTATTTTTCCGCCATCTTTGTACCGCGATATCTCCCTAATGGTTGACTTTTGACCCAACGTTTATGAAGCAAACTACCCTTTATTTTGAACAAGGAATCACCCCCTGAAGTTTTTCGCATTTGTTTTGAAACATCATATATATAAAATAATGATAAAGACATATTCAAATATTATAATTAATTAAGAGAAATTTATAAATAATAATTAATAAAAAGAGAAAGGGCTATTATCAAAAAGGTAGCAAGTTTAAAAACATGCTACAATTTTTTTTAATGGAACACTCTGATATTATTGCATTTTTGGCTTTCTTTCAGATCACTTTACATAATTCTAAGATAAGTAAAAATATTTTGATAGTTTCAGAGATATTAAATAAAACCATGCTACTGCATCCCTACCAGACCCTTAGGTTCCTTAAGCCAGAACATTTTTTCTTCTTTCAACAGACTTCTGCCCAAGATTTTGCCTTGTATTGTATATCGTTTTGTCTCCTTTCAACGCACACTTTAGAAAGAAAAAGAGGTGAACTGTAATACTGAAAAAACGTCAAGGTTTTATCTGTCACTCTTGTCAATAATTTATCGGTAAGGAAGATTCCTAGAAAATCGCTTGTAGTCAAGTTTTGAACCATTGCCAGTTCTCCCATAAGAAGTGTCATCCACATGGTAGTTAGTGTCAGGGGGGTGACAGTGAAATAGGAAAATTGGAAACAGTCATTAGTGTCATTCCTGTCATCTCCTGACGACAAGTATGGCCGCCTAGACAAGGACAGCAATGTTTCTCTCTAACTATTGTCTAACTTCACAGTTTAGAATTGACAGATTTCAGAGACAACTTCAGATTTGTTCTAGAACAAATTTCGACGCCATTTTAATTCTCTCCGTTTAGTTTTGTTTTGTAAATTCAATTTGATATTTCGGCAGAAACTTATAAAAATAAAGGTAATAAAGCATATAAAATATATATTACATGAAAAATCCTGGAGAAAAAGACGTTTCTGCAGTACTAGGTATGTCCCATGTATATTAAAAATAGGTAGTAAATTTCTGTATTTTTTAGATGCAAGAAAATTTTGTTATGTTTATGATCGGCGATTTTTTTGAAAATGGAAACAATTTACAGCAAGGTAAGATCATTTTTAACTATAGCCAACATTAGTTATCTCCAGTATGTGCGATTTATTGTCAATAATGCAATAAATCTGACTGATACAATCCGATTGTTATCCGACTAAAATTCTCTTTTTGCTTCTTTTTGATTTATAAACCAGGTCTCTTTGGGAATAATGGACGCTTTTTTTAAACAGTATATTTGTATTTTATACCTACTGATATTTTTATTTGTTAATTTTAGTATAAAAAAATTTGTTTTTCTGTTTTCAGGTTTTTGTATAAGGCTCCCGTTTTCATGTTCCTGTCCCCGTTTTCTGTCCCTGATGGCTGTGAATACATGTATTTATTTACAAATTACTGTAAGTCATGCTTATACCTTACTAATTTACGTTAAAATTGCATATAATTAAGTAATTGCTATTGAAATCATTCAATTCTTTATTTTTTATATATATATTTAGTCACGTTGTCTCATATTTCAAATAAATATGTTTGAATAAAATTTTGTTTTGTTTTATTTATGATAAGAAAGAGTACAAAATACATTTAAACTGAAAGAGGGCCCGCCATTGAATAACCGGAAACGGAAATAAATACGAAGCCATCATGTCAACCTGTCAATTGGAAAATTAGTTCTCCAGACGACAACGAAGGCTTTCGGTGGCGTATCGTGTTTCCACGATTTAACACAGAGTTGACACTTCTTTCTAGTTAATTATTTTATGGTTAGTGTCTTTTTATACTCATATGCGGAGTGTCATTCTGCGCGCGACCGTTTGTGATACTCTTTTTACACCAATAATTCTATAATTTCGATTACGGTAAGTTATTTTACTAATTTGTTTTAATTAAAAATGAGTAAATTATGATAAAAGAAGTGAATAATCGATATTTTTTTATTAAATAAGTATTATTTTTTAGATGTACTCATATAAGGCAGAGCAAGAACAAGTGCAACAGCTCATGCAAGACTGTTTGGACGAAGATGACGGCTTAACTACTGAACATGACGATGACAAGGAAGAAGGAGAAGTGGATATTATAGAACGGCAAGAGCCCGAAATAAATTCTGATACAGAAAAATAAATTTCAGGTTCTGAAGCAATGAATACAGTATTACTAGAGGATCAGCACAGAATTGTGATCGGAATTGTGAGGTGGAAAAACAAACTAACTCGTTACTTTTTTGAACAGTGTCACAATTTCGTATGTTTTAAGCACACACAAATGTTCTATAATCACTGTTCTACGGATTGATTTTTTTTTAGATTTACTCAGACCCTTTATGTTAGAACTGATTTTAGTTTTTTTAAAACTTAACTTTGGAAGCCTATTTTAAGTACGAGTTGAGCATAATGTACTTTCCAGTTAAGGCTGACTCATTAACTCTTTAACTAATTAAAAATAAAATTCAAGAAAATACACTTCATACCAACTAATTTTACGGAACGGTCGGTTTTTTCATTAATCCGAAATGCTCGAGCTGAAACTCTGCGGTGGCAAATTTTCCAACGGTGGCAGATTGAAAAGCGGCAACATCTTGAGCTTGCGGCGGACGGACGTTTTCAAGAAACTTCTTTACCTAAGTCCAATCTCGCCACGTTGTAAAATACTACTGCGGCAGAGAATTATTTCACCAAATAGATTTCATCAAAGATTGAAATTGGATGTAGAGAAAGGGGCTGGTTAAATTGTAACACTAGGTTTATGATACTGCAATGTCGGTATTGATCGATGTTAATAAAAGATTTGGTCTTGATTTTCTATTATAGGCGAACTAGTGTAATTGAAGTAAGAGAGGCATAAATGCTTCCTTCTAAATATTTTTATTTTTTATTAATTTTAATAGTTATCGATTTATTCCTAAAAACTAGTCTCAATTTCAAAGTCGGATTTATCGCGAGCCACTTATTAAATTTTGATGATTTTTTTTAAATTGGAAATTAATTCCTTCTTAACGGATGCTACGTTAGCATTTTCTATTCCGAATTTATTTTGAGCATATACAGAGCACAACAATAAGACGAAGTTTTTTGTCCAAATTTTGTAACACCCTGTAGGGTGCAGCAGCTGTAGTATCTATTGCTAAATCAAATTACTTTGTAGCCTCATCTTTTGTGAGCATTTTGTTTTTTTAATCACGACATTATCTCAGTTTGTATTGGAGATACGCTGCTTTAAAACAAACGTCTCGAAAAAAGCTTTAAAAACAAATCAAACATCAAAACGTAGGTAAGTTTAACCTGAAAACTAACTAAAACATGAAAATTAAAAAAAAGGTAAAGAAATTTTAAGGGACTAATATCTAATGTCCACTCGCCTGGTGAAATTTCTCGTTTCTATATACCGATTCCAGGCATCCTGGACTGTTGTTCGAGGTATACCCAGGGTATCGGACACATAACGTTGACTTCGGCCATCCTCAATTAATACCACAATACGAGCAACATCCGTTACAGATGGCATTTTTTAATTTGACAACTGTTTTTGTCATATTGCAAATACTCATAAATCCGTTTTCGCCTATGTATGTCGCCTTGATTATTTACATATAAAACTTTCTGCCTGCGAAGCTTTTTTCTGAGACGTTCGTTTTAAAACAGCATATCTCCAATACAAAAAGAGATAATATGGTCATTAAAAAAAAATGCCCACAAAACATGAGGCTACAATGTGATTTAATTTAGCAATAGCTACTACCGCTGCTGCACCCTAGAGGGTGTTATAAAGTTCGGGCAAACACCTTCGTCTTATTGTTGTGCTCAAAATAAATTGTTATGCTCAAAATAAATTCGGAATAAAATCAATTAAAAAAAAAATCATCAAAATCTAATAAGTGGTTCGCGAGAAATCCAACTTTGAAATTGGGTCTAGTTTTTAGTGGCCGGTTTTTTTTGCCGGTGAGTTTAGTTACCACGTTTGTTGCAACCTAACCTAACTTAACCTAACCTAAGAAAAAGTCAGAATTATCAAACTTTGGCATGTCTGTTAAGCAATTTAAGAATAAAACTTGAATTTTAATTTAATTTCTTGTAAGTGTAGATTGTAGAAGAATGTGTATGGATGAAGATGATGAAGAATATAGATGATAGTTACAGATTTTCCAGAAAATTAATTATTAGTCAATTTAACTGATATACCAAACAAGCCAAAAAAAAATAGGAGTAAGGTTTATACTCTACGGCTACAACTCTGTGTATATTTTTCCTATATAGAAGAATGTGATTAATAAGTAAAGGAAAGAGTAAAGATTTAAAGTTAACGTCTCCTTTTTGCTGCAGCGCTAATCTGGACGGGGCCTACTTTGTTTACGCGGAATCCGAACGGCGGTCCTCGACCATGTCATGGTCAATGGCCTACCGACTTGGCAGGTGTCTAAATCGACTCTTACTCACGAGATATCCGATCTCATCCGGCCTCGAACCGGCGTGAATGAGCAGGCAAGTATCATTTTTCATAATATAGAAAATGGAAATATCAACCAATATCAAACTACTTTAGAACTGTAATTTTAATTTGAGTAAAGTTTATAATAAGTAATTATATAATACAACTATTACTTAATGATTAATAATAAATATTTTTGTTTTTTTTAGAGGTGCAGTTTCAGGTACCATAATATCTAGTTGGATCACCTACCTCCGAAGAGATACGGTGACCTAAGAAGAAGTGTCCCTTTTCAAATTCAACTGAAACTTCTAATCAGTATCTTCTTGTTAATAATGGATTAAAAGTGTCTCAACCCTATAATTTTTTTATTTTTTAGATAAAAAAACGAGATTTGGTATGTCAGTAAGCAATTAAAAAACGTGCGAGAAGAAATAAAGTTTTTAACCTATCCTCGCTGTTAAAGTATCATTTAACCTACTCTTGCGGTTAAAGTACTATTCTATCTACTACTTTTGATAGATATAAGGCGGCAATTTTAACAGATGCTATGGAAAAAACAAATCAAAATCTACTCCAAACAAACTTATAATTACATTGAAACTACCGCTATTTTCGTTAGCCCAAAGAAGCAGACTGACCAATGTAGATTAAGACAAATTTTCGAACGGTAACAGATTGAAAGCTGGCAAAATCTCGAGTTGCGGCCAAGCTTTTAAAGAAAATTCTTTACCTACGTGATGACCGATCTCCGTACGTGCCGGGAATGTCTTCCTCGTCGCCAAGAGTTTTTCAGCGGCTCGTCTTCGTCGGGGGCTGGAATTGGTCGAATGTTGGGGAGAACGACCTGGATAAACGACGGGGTAGTTTATGATATTGCGGTTCTTTTTCTGCGGTAGTTAGTTGAATTAAATTTGGAGAATAGCTAAGGTGGGGTAAATTTTATATTAAAATGAATAAACTAATAATTGATAAAAGATCATTTAGAAGAACTCTTTAGATTATAATTTTTATAGAATTACTAGCTTTTTGCCGCAATCTATACTAATATATAAAATCCTTAAGTGACTGACATACTGATTAATCACGATCCTGCTCAAACCACTCAACGTAAAAAGCTCAATTTTGGCATACAGATTGATTCTAGGGTGTAGAGGTTCGATAAGAAGGGATTTTTCGAAATTCCAGTTCCAAGAGGGTGAAACCACCCCTCAAATATTACAATATTTGTTATTTAAAAAACGACTCTTTCGGGAAAACGCTTGACCAAGTATAATTTATTTGGGTTTTTTACATATTTTGAAATTTTTTAAAAAAACATACAGGGTGTTCCAATAAGTTGGGTAATTTCTTAAAAGTAAAATTCTTAAAGTAAAATTCTAGACGAACTTTAACGCCTTTTCAAAAAAGTCTAATACAATTTTTACGTAAAATCATCTGTGGAGATAATATTTGACCTTTCCAAAATTTACATGGGATTTGCTGTCCCGTGTTCCGATGTACCCCACACGGTTCGGAATGCCTTTATTATGCTACTTGGGCATCTGCGCCTTTAAGCTGTGTACGCTTTGTCCTTAACATAATATAATACAATTCATTTTGCTCTGCCAAATAATTCATTTCCTCCGGCGACAAGGAAGTAAAATAGAACAATAAAATAAAAAACGCGGCGTTTTTGTTCGGCCGATTGAAATTTAAAACAAATCTACGGCGTTTAGGCTTTGGTGTGGCCTCTTTTTCCGTTTCGCTCTCTTTTGAAACCGGTTCGGCGCTGCCGCTGCGGCTGCCCTTTTTTCCTTCGTTTTCTGGCGCGCACTCACTTCAACGGCTTTTGTTTTTGAAATTAGCAGCCTTTTTACTACTTCGCCTTCACTTTGTTCTTTGAAATATTCTTTGACGGGTTAACAAGGGTTAGTTTCCGCCATTCTTAATTAAAGAATAAGTTTTTTGCTTCCGTTTAACTGAGAGAAAATAGATGACACATAATGTAACGTACGGTATTGTTAATAGAATAAAATAGAAATAGTTGCGGAAAGAGTATAGCGAGTTAAACAATATTGATTTTGAAATCTTAGTAGTCATACTTTTTTATATCATTCGAATTCGATTTTGAATTCGATATGGAACATTCGAAAAATCTACTACCAGAAATCAACAGAAGAATTAAGTTAGCATTGTAGCTTTTTTTTTAACCACTACCACTGCGAACGGCAGCTTTTCGTCGGAGAGCAGTCGTGGATAAGGTATTTCACTAGAGAGAAAATTAATCAGTAACAATTAACAAAAGATATATAGATATTGGGCGCCAGGCATGTACAGAGAAAGAAAACACAGTTGTATAATACTTAAAACTAATGACTATGTTTATTCATGATGAATTCTGATGGTAAATAGCATTGTACAATTTTAATAATTATTATAGTGGTTATTTGTTGAGTAAAATTATGTATGTAAATAATATTAAATATGTTCTATGAAAAAATACAATGCGTGTAACGTTATAGAAAATATAAAAAAAGTAGCATTACTTTATTTAAATTGTTAAATTTTATGCGGTGTTAAATCTGATGTGTTGCAACCTGTAGATTCTAGAATCTATGTCTCGTTATTCATCTGTTAATATAGCGCAATAATAATATCTATAGAAAGTAATACAATTACAAGGCTTAATATAATGAAACCTAAAATCTAAATCACATTGTAACTACTGAATCGACATAAATGTTCTCTGTCTGTACGATATTATTTAAAATGTACGTTACTGTTTAAGACTGAAAATATAGAAAATCTAAAACATAAAAACTAGAACGTAAATCTACACTTAGCTGTTCTTTATGTAATCTTGCTTCAAACAGTAGCAGCGTGAGGTGGTCTCGCATCTCTGTACTCAGCCATCCAACACAACCAAAGGGGCCAGAATGAGGACACCGTGACTTGATACAGCCGTAACTAACTAGCTTATAGCTGGGAACGAAGCAGCATGGGACTCAAGCTACATCCACGCTGTGGCACTTATATGTAAGAAAAAATCGTTCTTACTGGGGACACTCGTCCACAGGACATCCGTACATAAGATAATGTCCGTACATAAGACACTTGGACACAGTCCGTACCTTGGACACAGTCCGTACCTTGGACCCTAAAATATGAAACTCTTGTTTAAAACCAAACAAGGTCTAATAAACAAAATAAACCTACCTCGAAATACTTCCGAGGGCTCAATAAATAATAAACAACATGTCCTTTCTTCCATGTGACATTCTGGAGGACAAAAGAAAAGAGACGCCAACGTGCCAGCAAAACACAAATACAAGTTGGGACATCCGTAACTCTACCCTAAAAATATTCAATAATAATATCGAATCTATAAAAGGTAATAACTCATCTTTACCTGTAGCCTCGAAATAGCAGCTGATTCAAATTATACAGCAAGATTTAAATAATCACCATTTCTAAAAAACTGGGATACAACCGAGCGTCAAAACAAAGTGAGGTTAAGCACGGAGAGAGTTGACAGAAGCGATGTTGACAGCGCCTCCTCAGAGCGATAACAGGGTTGTGTCGAACGATAACAGGGTTGGCGACTAGGGAACGTAAAAATTACGCGTCAAATAAACTATCCGGCCTGAACGAGAGGGAATCCGGTGATGATAGGCCAGACATCATATATTTTATACAAAAAAGACATGTAACGAACTAAAAACGTTACAGCATGGAGTACTTATGGAAGAAACTCAATCATATTCAAATCTAAAATGCCACTCTATCTAAAAAAACTACCAGTCATGACCTATGCATGCGAAATCTGGACACTTAAAACGGACATCATAAGGAAACTGGAGGTCGCATAACGCTCAATGGGACGAAATATGCTGGGAATAACCAGAAGAGACCGTAAAAGAATAGAGTGGATACGACAAAAAAATTCAGGTAGTAGATGTCATCCACAAGTCAAATCTCTCAAATGGCAATGGACAGGGCACCTGGCAAGAAGAACAGACAATAGATGGACCACAAAAATTACAGCATGGAACCCACGATGAATTAAGAGGCCTAGAGGAAGACCGAACCTGAGATGGGATCATGATATTAGGAAATTAGCATGGATAACTTGAGCCCGCATTGCCATCAATAGACAACAATGGGCCCAACTACAAAGAGAGGGAGGCTACACTATAATTGGAAATGGTTGAACAAGCTGAAAATGATGCTGATAATGATGACACAGGGCTTGTAATTAACCATTTGTGGTCTGGTAAAAATGTGCGAAGAAATTTCCTTCTTTAGATTCTACTGGAAGTAGCATTTTAATTACCCAGATATTTCGATTTTTAAGTTTTTATTTAAGTGATGCTATTCTCAGTAGCTTACAACAATACTCTAGACCAACTAAATGTGTTTCTTCTGGCCGAAGCGGTAGCCGAAGCCGAACTTCGGTTGGTTTGGGTTGGTAACCCACAGACTTTTGGACGAAGCCGATGCCGATGCCGAAGGTATTTTTATTAAATTAAAAACCAAAATATGAAAGGATAAGATGAAAAGGTCGAAAAACATTATATTTTGAATATTATGTAATACCGTATGATCGAAAAAAAAAGAACGGCGTATAGGTTGGCTTGGAATTGACAATCGATGACATTCCCCATACAATTTTATATGCAAAATGACAGCAATCTTCATATCATTGCCATCGCTGGCGCGGTTTTTTATTTGGTCACATTGTATATAAAAGAAACAAGATATTTTAAATTCTTGTAATAAACTGAAGATATATTCTAAAGTGTATATGGCAAAATAAACAGCCTAATATTATAATTCAGAAAGAGTAGCTTATCTTGTAACAGGCAAATTTCCTCGCTACGACCTCTGTGTACTAGCTCATAAATTATCGCAAATAACTATTATTTTTGCATCATGTTTTTTACAATTTTATTGTTAAATATTATTTTGTTTAGTATTTTACGATTATGCAACCGAATATATACCGCGATATTATACAGCTACACAGCATTGCCACTGGATGCTGCCCCCAGCAGTAGGATATTTGTCGAACCCTCTATATCTTTGATCATCACCTGTCTGTCACTTGTCACTGTCAGATCAAATCAGATGTTTTTGGATTTATTTTATTGGTTTTGGTTATTGAAATTTTATAATTATCAGATAAAATTTCGTAGTTAAATCGTTTATTTTTGATGTGGATCGCAGTGTGCAATTCGTTCATTTAATGGTGGGAATTTTTTAGTTAAGTTCATTGACCGGATATGAAATATGGCAGTGGAAAATATTCTAGAACATCGATTTTTATTTTGCCTTTTTGTGAGTGGGACCAGTCGAGATATATAGTTCTCTATCTATATTCTGGACGGAGATTTCCGGTTGAAGTATGATTTTGTGAAGGATCCAATCCTTGCATCACTTCTTGTGTACTCCCCGACTGAAGAACATCGTGTGAAGAACTGGCTGCCTGTTTCGTGAAGCATTCCCTGTTGGTGTTTAGCAGGTCTTCCTAGAGGATTAAGTCTTCCGGAGCTCATTTGGTCAGAGACGTGGTTGGATTTTGTTGAATTTGTATGGATCACCGACCAAATTTTAGTCAAGGGATTAAATAGCCTATATTTCAGCCGTTATTCCGATTTCACGTGCCCAAGAAGTCCCCGAGTAGTTAAACCAAACCAAGGTATGCTATAATTCTTCTGCTTATTCTAAGTCAATACTCAACTGATTTTTGTTCATATTGTTGATTGGTTTTCGACTTTTCCACGCCCACGTGGTGCAGCAAGATTAGTTGAGTGTTATTTTTCTTAAATCTTATTTGGTTGTTCGTAATTGTAGAGCAAGAGCCGATAGAGCTGTCCGATCTAGAGCTGTCCAGCACAGAACAGTCCATAATTCCAACCGTTCCTGTTACTCGTGTAAAGTTCCCCGCTGAACATCATAAACCCTCGTTGAAGTAAAGTTCAGATTTAGTTAGTCCTTCTTTATTACCTTTATTAACTCCTACACGTTGTGCTAGTCCTTATTCTATAATTGAGGCTCTTTTCTAAGACAACCAATATTATTTAGGGTATATATGTTCACCGATTGAAACCTCAAGAACTTGCCTTTCATCTGTACGTCTGCTGTCAATTGTGGGCTCCAGTGACATTGCATCGTGCTGCTGTACACCGTCGCGTCGTAGCCACCCTGTAGCTATGCACTATAGCTATGTCGGAGGAAGTTTGAATAGTTTTCAAGTACCGGGTGGCCAATTTAAGAATGGACGCCGGCTGTATCTCAGAAACTTATCGTATAACTTTGGAAAAAAAATTCTAATAAGTAAATCGACCTAGAGAAAAGCTGGAAATTATTTTCAAGTTCGGAAAATGTCCGCTAGGGGGCGTTGCGCTGATAGCCAATCAGAAAACAGGGTTTTTCTCAAAAATATGCAGGTGAACAGGTATTTTAAATATTACTATTATAATCACCGAGAAATTTGTAATTTTTTTTGATATAGAGTGTTTTGCTCTATATCATAAAATATAGTGGTGGTAGAAGGTTAAACTTGCTTTTATTAAAATAAGGATAACTCTGGTTTAGGTTAACCGATTTAAACAACCTAGAGCTCGTTTAAAAGAGCTTTTCTTCCTTAATGATCTCCAGTGTAAATTTTGGTTCTATCATTTTTTTCGTGGTAGCTAGAGGGCGCTGTTTTACATCACAATTGATATTGCGCTTTTGCATAAAAAAAATAAATAGGAGGCTATATTTCTGTTTACGCAGTTAAATAGAGCACAACATTTTCAAAATATCAGCGCAAACCGCAATTTTTATCTTGTCTCTAACCGGAGATATTAAGAGAACAAAAATTATGTTAGGCTGCCGCTTAGAATTATATAGTCTAAAAATTATAGTAGTAGGCTAGGAAACAAAAAGAGGTAATTTGATTACGTCAAAATATCAAAACGTTTAAGTTCAGTTTTCAGGCATCCCAATTTCGGGCGTTTTCTTAAAAAAGATGAGACGTCATAAGTTTTTAAACGTGTTTATGTAATATTATCGTCCATCCACATAATTTTTACGAATTTCTTGGTTAATTATACGTAGGTAGTTCTCAGATTAAAATGTCCGAAAGTCGGACAATCAATAATTTTATTAAAATTTCTAGGAATTTTGTGCCGCCATATTGCTTTTAACAGAAAACGGCAAAATTTCGTATGGCCGAAAACTAGGGGTTTATTTCATGTAACGTCATTTAGCTATTATGTTCGTCCTTGATTTCACTTGTTTTCGTGTTTTACCTGTTGTTTGTGTTATTTATTATTGTATTATAAAGTTTATGTCGTTTGGATCACTTTTTATATAGTCCCGAAGGTGCGTATGTTAACAATATGCACTACTGGTCCAAATCTACCCTGGATGCAAGTAGTTCAGCACCAAGACCGTTGGTCGGTACATCGCTGCCAGGAATTCTAGGATGGCAAATGATTATCTGAATGAAATGAACTATCCATAATTTCTAAGAGATGAATTGCCAATTTTGTTAGGGGATCCAATATGGATCCGATCCATCATGATGAAAATGCATTTGTTGCAATTTCGTCAGCATGAATGCAGTTGGTGTAGATAATGCAGTTTGGTGCAGTTGTGTCGTATATTTTGCTATGAAGGTGTGGGGCTTCTTGGATACCACTTACTTTAGTAGATAGAGACGCTGGAGCGGCATATATCCATGGCTAGCTGGGTCATCGGATTCAATATGCCTGGGTTTTAATTTATGGGGTTGAATCAAGAACGAACATGTTCTCTTAATATCTCCGGTTAGAGACAAGATAGAAAATTGCGGTTTGAGCTGATATTTTGGAAATTTTGTGCTCCATTTAACTGTGTAAAGAGAAATATGTCCTCCTATTTAATTTTTTTATACAAACGCGCGAAATATGTGTTGTGATGTCAAACAGCGCTCTCTAGCTACCACGAAAAAAATTATGGAAACAAAATTTATACTGGAGATCATTAAGGAAAAAAAGCTCTTTTAAACGAGCCCTAGTTTGTTTAAATCGGTTAACCTAAACCAGAGTTATCCTGATTTTAATAAAAGCAAGTTAAACCTTCCCCCACTACTTTATTTTATGAGATAGAGCAAAACACTCTATATCAAAAAAATTACAAATTTCTCGATGATTACAATAGTAATATTTAAAATACCTGTTCACCTGCATATTTTTGAGAAAAGCCCTGTTTTCTGATTGGCTACCAGCGAAACGCCCCTAGCGGACATTTTTCGAACTTGAAAATCATTTCCAGCGATTTCTCTTAGTCGATTTACTTATAAGAATTTTTTTCGCAAAGCTATACGATAAGTAGTTTCTGAGATACAGCCGGCGTCCATTCTTAGTTGGCCACCCGGTACATTTCAAGGCATTACACTGTAGATTAAGATCGTTTAGATTTATATGATAACGAGTCATCATTGACAACTCGACGATCATATTTTCATATTTCGGCAAATGCCGAATATGAAAATAATAATAGCCGAATGTGGCCGAAGCAAATGCCGAAGCGGATTAATTGGTCGGTCTCTAACCAAGACAGAGTTTGTGAGACGAATTTAAAGAAATAAAAAATCAAGGCATATTGCTTTCGAAGTCATTTTTGGCTCGTAAACCTTTATTCACAATGTTACTCTTAAATATAATGATGTAAATATTTCAAAAATAAGAGTAACGAATATTCAGCTCCAATAAAACTCGCTAATAATTTTATCATTCACGTTATTAATAAATCAGAACCTAAAAGAAATGATAAATATTTCATTTATTACTCCGGAAGAATTATATATAGGTTTATTAAACATCAAGCCACTGTTATGTAAACACTTGTTACAACTCGTGTCCATTAAATATTGATAGGTTTTCGGCGAGTCAGAGATAATCGACTGGCCGTGGAAACTAGCCACTTTTCGCCAGTTTTTCCACCCTTTGGGAAAAAATATTGGCTTTCGACTGGACGTGGAGTGGACAGGGGTTGAGAGCGTGTGGGAATATTGATGGGGATATTTAGTGGCTGCCAATTTATATCAGTTTATTTATTAGGTATTAACAAAATTAGGTTTCTTAATACTGATTGGTTTTGATTGGTTTGTTGTTTAATGAGGATCTGCCGAGCATTTTTTGTTGGTAGGCAGTAGATATTATTTCATTTAAACTAAATGAAATACATAAATTTAATGCAGATAATAGCATACATGTAGGGCTTAGGCCTTATTTACCTTTTTGTACTTTGTTTATTTTTTACAAACCCTACCAAGCTTTTAGCTCCATCTACAGTAACGTAGATGTAGAATGTAGAATGAGTAAGAAGGGGGGTTAATCACTGCGACCTTAAAGATCTATTGTGTCCCCTTCCTTGAGTCATCACACAATCTATAACCCATCATACCTCTGTTGTAGAGGGGACAGGGTATTTCCCATCCTCCTCTGACAACAGTTCTTCCTCCGAGGGTACACACCCTTCCACGGTTGGAGTTTGTCCCTCCGTGCCGCTCTTCACAGTCGAGGAGCTTGCCTCCGGCTGAGGAACCCGTGAGGTGGAGATTGGAGGACCTGTCTTCATTTTCTCCACCTCTTTAACTTGGTTTCTCCTTAGACCTAATACCGGTGTTGTCCCGTATTTATAATAGAGGATACGTCCCTCTTTCTCTATTGCCTCTATAATTTTGGTTTCCTTGTTACTGTGTCTGAGACACAAAATTATTTTTTTGTTAAACTTTGTTAGAGTTTACGAATGTGTTCTGTAATTTACATTTTTTACAATAAAGTTTTCTGATTTTTTTGTTAGTGTGTGAGACAGAAAAGTTTTGTTAATGTTTATTATAGTTTTCGAATGTATTATTTTTTTCGAGCAAAGAATTTTGTGATTTGTGACTGGTTTCTGAAACAGAAGATAATTTTTCTTAAAGTTTATTTAGTTTACGTTCACGATTGAGTTCATTTGATTTATTATTTACAATCAAGATTTTTTCTTAAATAAACATGTTTTTAAAAACCCGTTTTTATGTTTTATGTCATTTTTGTCCGCAAAACCTATCCTTCAAAGCACTGTGTGCCGGAGAAGAGGTGAGAGTTTCTCGCTCCCTCTCTTGCTCTTTGATGGAGATGAGTCAGGTTGTTTCTTGGTTTCTTTACTCTCCCCTTTCCGGAGGAGTGTTTTCGCTTTTGCTTCCTCTGGGGCAAGTCCTTTGTGGAACAGTCGGAGGTATCTCCGTGCTTCTGCTCCGCTAAGACCTACTCTCAGAGGATCGTCTAGCCCGCCAGGTTGACCCAGGCCGGGTAGACGAAAAGGTATCTTATGTCGCTTATTGGGTCTAGAGATAGGCTCCCGACCCTTGCTGGAGAAGGTGGTAGCTTGTGTACCACTTGTGGAGGACAAGCAAGTGTCAGCCGCCCCTCCTGTAGTTTCCTTTGGATTTTGTCCCTTGGAACTTTCATTTGTAATGTTCCCAGTGTCGCTAGGGGCTTCCCCACAGCTTCACCGGTGGTCTTTTTAATACTAGATTTCATATTGTTCCCACGAGTCGATAGGGATAGTCGGTCCACTTCTAACAGAGCCCCGCATACTGAAGTAAGGGATAAATACAATGGGGCTCCTGATGATCCAATGTTGATCTAGCCACGCATCCCTGTGACCTGGTCCCGCCATCGTAGGATTTAGGTTTTTGGGGAGGATGTCTCCTCTTAATCCAGGCGGTTAAGCCAAACCCCCCCCCCACACCCTCTACCCGCGAGACATGACCACAGTCAGTAGAGGGTGCCTGGTATGACGGACAGGGGTAGCCCCGTCCGGCATCGTTATATGTCTTGGTGCAATTCCCTGGCCACGACACTACAGCCAGGGACAAGACAATTGAGATGCTTCTTAAACCGAGCTAAGGTGCTAGAGGAGATTCCTCCAGCACCTGACAAGGAGCTTCCCCACCAACGACAAGGTCTTGCATCTCCTAGGGGAAGTAACGTAGATGAAGCAAGCATATAAACTAATACTGTTACGTAAAACGTGTTGATAAAGATGTTATTATTGTTTGTTATAAAAAAATTGTTATAAAATATGAATGTAGAACAAAACAGAGGTAAATGGAATTTTGCGATATTTTTTTTTGATTATGCCGTTTAGTTAAATTGGTTTAATTTGAATTTTTTAAGAAAGGAACATATTTAATAAAATATTATAATAAAAATCGGTAAAAAAACTTTTAAGTTAAACGGTTTTATCTTATGTGCACTGAAAACTAGAAAATAATAACTAGAAAATAATAATAACAATTAGGTATTTTGAACTTCTAGTTCAGAAATATTTTAGTACTAGGCAGCATAGCTTTTAGGCATATTAGACTAAAATAAAAACGTGGGGCCCATTAACTATTGCTGTAATACTTTCTTCTATACTAAGTGTGGATTGCATCGACTTACTATAATCGTAACTGGAGATTTTGACAATCAATAACCAGCCATGGCGGCTTCACCCGCGAACGCCGAGCTCATGATCTACCAAAGTATAAAGATATGCTTTGCCATAGGTAGGATTTCAGAGGGGCCCTAATGTTTTATTTTAGTTTAATATGCCTAAAAGCTATTCTGCCTAGTACTAAAATATTTCTGAACTAGAAGTTCAAAATACCTAATTGTTATTATTATTTTCTAGTTTTCAGTGCACATAAGATAAAACCGTTTAACTTAAAATTTTTTTTCGAATATTCCTCATTCTATTTAATTCATTTAGTGCATCATTATTACATGGTTTTTTACCTGATAATTTATTACAATCTACTTCCTCAATACATAGCCCTTCCAGAGATTTGACTCGACTTAGAGCCACGTATGCTTGCCCTTCCTCAAACAATTTTGAGCCCAAATACACTACTGCATGGTCGACTGTGCTGCCCTGCATTTTATGGACGGTAGATGCCCATGACAAAATTAAGGGTAACATCCTTCTTTCAGCCGTACCATAATTGAAGTTTGCTGGAAACTGTATGGCTTTCGGGTGTATAACGTGTATGCCGTGTCTGCCAAAGTCCATCCAAACTGATGGTACATCTGTTTCGTACATTTGGGTTCGACGGAACTGAGGCCAAACAATTTCTATAATGTGGCTTATAGCACCATTTACCAATCCTTTTGTAACGTCAATGTTGGACCGCAACATTTTCACAAATTCATCACCTATTTTTTTTTATCTGTCCTTCTAACGTCACACAATCTTGGACACAACTGTTCTGGACACGACTACTCATGCCCTCACCTAATACGCCATTTTGTAACGACGTCCATCTTGGATTTTAAATTTTGTCATAATCACCGTATTCTACTAGTGTAGCCCTTTCATTTGATACCCATATTGAGGGGGTTGTGGAAAAATATGAAATCCGCCATTTTGTACCGGCGGCCATCTTAGATTTACAATGTTATTGATATTACTATATTGTATTGTCATCGGAACTAAAGGTGTGTACCAAATTTCAGATCAATCTGACAACAGGAAGGTACTTAAATTTCAATTTCTAATTTTGACCCAAACAAATAAATAAATACCGTACGGATCGAGCTAAATAAAACCGTTTAAAAATATCTAAGATTGTTTTTTAACAAGATTCTCGGAACATCAGAACTTCCGCAAGAATTGCACAAAAGCGCCACAATTCCTATATTTAAGAAAGGACAAAAAACTACACCCGAAAACTACAGAGGCATAAATCTCCTCAATACAACCATGAAACTTTTCACTAATATTCTGAAAGGAAAACTCGAAGAACAAATTACGAATAGGACCGAACAACAAGGTCTTAGACGGAATAGATCAACTACAGATGCCGTATTTATCATTAAACAAATTAAAGAGAAAGCAATAGAGTTTGCCACAGAACACCAGCCTGTATCTGTTTCATCGACTTGACTAAAGCATTCGATAAAGTACGACCTATCTGACGTTATAAACATATTGAGAGAGAAAAAAGTGCCTGATGATATTGTGAAAATCATTAGAAAGCTAAATATCGATAAGTGTACGTTCACACAGAAAGCGATTAAGCGTTGGGCGATGCTATGCCTTTATGGCTTGCTATATTTTCATCGTGTTCAAATAGAAGGCAATGGAAAACAATGTAGTTAGTAGTTTGATATGCAACAAGCACCATGGATGCTACAAACGTGATATTAGAGAATTCGCTTTTAAGATACGTTTTTTTTTAAAGATTAACAAAAAAAGACATTGGATACATGAAATTAACCGAGATCGGGTGATATACGGCGAATTTCATCATTTGTTTCCCGAATTAACCATTTACCCTGATAAATTTCTATAGTATTTCCGAATGTCATTAGAGACGTTTAGGTATAAGTATTGAAAATGGTGTAGCGCCATTACTGGAAAAGGCAACTACAAATTGGAGGTTGCCAATCAGTGTCGAAGAACTTTAAGGTAAGAAACAAAATAGATGCTAATTATTATGCTGTTTACTTAGTTTATTACTTTATTTACATATTTGTATAAGAGTGGTTTGTGTCTGAAGAATAAGAAGGCGAAACCAATGGTGTTCCAACAGCTTCGTTTGTTTGAATCTGTTGAGGTTGCACCGTAATATTATTTTAAAAACTTAAATCGACCATCGTGGCTTCGTACAGTGACTCCTGCTTCTTGAGCGATCTAAAGACGCGGTCGATTAAAAACAAACATGTTTGAAAATCAAACCGACGCGCGATATCGCATTGCATAGCATAGCGAAGCATCGCGCGAATTCGCAAGCTTTTTGAACACCCTCACTAAAGATTATGAGTTTAAAATAAACGCGACGCGTTGCATCGCATAGCATCGCTTCGCATAGCTTTCTGTGTGAACTTACACTAACAGAAATCAAGTTAAAGCAGGGAATAATCTAACACGAGACATACCAACACCAGGAGGCATTAGATAAGGAGACTTACCTTCTTATTCAATCTATTAATGAACATCATCATACAAAAGGTGACCTCGATAAATATCGGTTATCGAATGGGACACAACCGAGTTATCATGGTGTGTTACGCTGATGATGGAGCCATTATGGCGGAGGACGATATGCTTCATAAATTCTATCAAGTAAGCTGAGAATTAAACATGATTATCTCTATAGAAACAGCTAAATGCTTAATTTTCTCTAAAGAGCCGGTAAGATGGAAACTGGTAGTGGAAAACAAAATTATTGAGCAAGTATCACGGTTCAGATACCTAGGAACAGATATCTCGTACTATCATGATCCAGAAAAAAAATTGACAAGCCAAATAAACAGAGCAACGGCCATGTCAGGATGTCTGAGGCAATTAGTGTGGACAAACCCCTTCCCATGCAAACAGACAGCAAAATTAAATTTTATAAGACCTGCATCAGACCAATAATGACATATGGCATAGAAATCCGAGAGGAAACAAACAAAATCAAAAGCATGTTAAGAGTCGATGAAATGAAAAACCTAAAAACCATAATGTGGAAGACTAGAAGAGACTTCACAAATATCAGACAACAATGTGGAATACAGGACGTAGTGAGACGGGGCAGGCAAAGAAAAAGACCAATGGTTCGCACATGTAAAACAGAACCTAATTTTTTGCATATTATATTTTTACTATTTCTAACCAAAAATCCAAAACTGTGTCAAACAAAAGTAATTTAAACTAGTTTATATCGTATTAATATATTTATAAGTAAATTCCTTTTGGACGCGTGAAAATAAATATTTAAACATTCAATTACATATAATTTAGCCATATATCAGAACAGAGGTTGGCCGCGGGTTGACCACTGGCGATAATAAAATATTCAGTATTGATTTTGAGGGTGCTTTATTTGTTTCCATATACCATAGTGTATTGTAACTTTTCGGTTATTGTTAATATTCATTATTTTATTTCGGTGAACAAACAATTTCATATCTATCCATTCAATGGTGAAAAATTATTTTATTAAATCCTATATACTATATATTATTAATAGAAAATATTGTCATTTTTATATATTCAGGGATTTATAGTATTCGAAACTGTATAGGGTGTCCCATTTTCGTGTGGTTTACAGGGTTTCTAGTTTATGAATAGAGAATAGAGATACAAAAATGCGGTTTCCACATCACTGGGCTATTTGTTGTGAAATTAAAGAATTTTTACCCAAATATTTCCTAACCTTCTTAATTCCTGAAATACAGGGCAAAATTTAAAATTTTGCATATTTTAAAAATCTCAGTTCCGCGCGTAGAGCTTCTCACGTAAAATTCAGTGGTGTAACTACTTTTTTGTTCAGAGCTGTCGTTTCCAAAATATAACTGAAACTTATATTTTCTTAAACGGACCAACCTATGAATTATTTCTTTATTTTATTTGCCTTATTTTAAAATTTCTAAATATATCATGTACTGTATAATAGGACACTCTGTACAGTTGTCCCCTTGTACTTGTTCTGTATAATTTACTTCTAGGTAAAAGCCATTGTGATAGTACCTTGCAACTCAGTAATGTTTACATATTCCAGGGAGATAAAATTGTTCAGAGAGAATTTGTGATTGAAGAATAGTATATAGTTTTATTAGGAGTAAAAATGACACTTCTGCGGTGAGGCTGTAGGTTTGACATATAGGCGAGGCACAAATAGTTATTCGTGAAAATAGTGCAAAAAGGACATATCAGTTGCACGACGCCTGAGTTTACATGAGAATCATGCTGAGTACCACAAATATGTTTTTTGCACATGTTGCACACAATATTTTTTCTACGATGGAATTGAAATTCTTATATAAATATTTATTAAAAAGATTTTACAGTAATTCACAGAATAATATTACCACTAACAAAGACACTTAAATTTTTTGAGTTCATTTTAATTTTAATGTCGCAGAAATCTTTACTAAGGTAATTGATGGGCAAATTTCCAATACTTTATATTATTGTACCAATATTTTTGTACTCTTCTGAATTTTATTTTTATTTCTGCTCGTGGAGGTCTCGGGTTCTTGTTTTTCACTTAAAACTCTTTTCCGGAACGTTGCTGCGACGTGTCCAGTACTGACACTTGGTTTATCTTCCAGGATTTGACTAATTTATACAAAAAGCACATTTTTTTGTACTAGTGTAAAAAAATGACTTTTAAAACAGTAGATACGTCAACAAGTCTTTTTACTCCGTATAGAACATGCTACTTTTTTTCAAATGCCACAAATAATTTTTTAAACAATTTCAAGCGTTCCAAATACCAAATAAAAAAAATAAAAGTAATATCTTGTATGTAACCTTTATTAAAGAATCAAAGAGTTTTAATCTATCTATGTTTTCTTTGTTATTATCTTTCGAGAAATGGAAAACTTGGTACAGTGCAGTTAATTTTAATTTTCAATTTCAATAGTACCTTTTCACAAAAATTTATACCGGGTGGTGCATTGTCGGTGGAAACATGGGAAATCTTATGCAAATTTTAAACTGGTCCAAATATTGGCTCCCCTATTAATTTGACAGCTAAGTTGTAAATAGGTTTTTCTAAGTATTACATGTCAAATTTGAACAATCAATATGCAAAATTTGAAAAATTTTGGATCAGCCGATTTTAAGTAGTTTAAGACAAACTGCATCTGTAAAGTTAATAGGCCAGCCAATATTTGGACAGTTCAAAATTTGCATGCGATTTTCTATGTTCCAACGACGATGCACCACCCGGTATATTTTTTGTGTTTTAGAATTTTAGAATTAAGAATGAGTGGGAGGGGGGTTAATCACTGCGACCTTACAGATCTATTGTGTCCCCCTTTCTTGAGTTATAACTCATCATACAGTCCCAGGGCTTTGACAAAAGCCAGTATCTGGGACGGTTTTATAGAGGGTAGTTCTCCATCTCCAATATCAGTCGTACCAAAGTTCATGGCACGAATGGTTGTCGTCTCGGCGTACTCAGTGATGAGGTGTACTGGTGTTTCCCCATATTCCCCACAGAATCTGCATTCGCAGTTTCTTCTTAGTTTCAATCTACTGAGGTGTTCATTGAGGAGACAGTGTCCTTTTAAAAACCCCGTGACAATCCGAAGATTGTTCTTACTTAAACCCAGGAAGATCTGTGGTTTTTCTTGATCATAAGCCCTCAGAATCTTCTTCGAGTGTCTTAGACCGTTGCAAGATTCCCATTCCAGGTTGCGGACGGAATCTTACAAGTTCTTGAGTTCCGTCTTGAGTTGGTTACCACTTGGAAAGCAAAACGGTTCTGGTTCAGTTAGTGGAGTGTTCGCTCCTTTTCTAGCTAGATCATTTGCTTTTTCATTGCCTTCTATCCCTTGGTGAGCAGGCACCCAGAGTAGGAGGACTTTGTTTTCTTTGCCTAATTTATTCAGCTTCTCTATGCATTCTTTGACCAATTTCGAATTGATTGATACTGAGTTGATCGCTTTTAACGCTGCTTGACTATCAGATAAGATGGCTATTTCTTGTTTCCGATAGTTCCTATCTAAGATAAGTTGTACGCATCTTTCAATAGCGTAGATTTCTGCCTTTAGGATGCTAGGGTAAGTACCCATTGGTTCGGAGTATTTAGTTCTCGACCCAAATACTCCGATCCCTGTTCCCGTATTGCTTTTGGAAGCATCAGTATACCAAGTTATGGTATGGTCTTTTAACTGCTGGGCAGACGGTTCTCTCTTCCAATCCTTTTTATTGCTCAATACTACATTGAGATGTTTCTCAAAGTTGTACGTTCTTGACATATCGTCCACTGGAAGTTGCAGGAGTGGTATTTCCTTTTTGAGGGTGTTCCAAGACCCTGATCTGACAATTTTCCCAGTATTAATTCCGTTAGTGACCATTCTAATCATTGTCGTATTGGCATATCTACCAATGACAATGTGCAGTTTTGTTAGATCTAGAATGACCTCCATTGCTGGTGTTGGACAGGTTCTCATGGCTCCTGTGATGCAAACGCATGCTAGTCTCTGGAATTTGCACAGGTTTAGCCTTGCCGTCCGTTGCTCTAGTTTTGTGTACCAAGCAACTGCTCCATAAGTAATCATGGGTCTTACTATCATGGTATACATCCAGCGCAAAATGTTTGGGGAGCAGCCCCATCTATTTCCGGCCAGTCTTCTGCATATCATGAGAGCCTTTGTGGCTTTTCTGGTAATGTTCTTAATATGCCTGTTCCACAGGAGTTTACTGTCCAGGGTTATTCCCAGATATTTAACTTCCTGTGATGGCAGTATTTCCTTTCCATCTAGTTGGATTCTTTTCAAGTTTTTCAGACTTCGCTTTCTGGTGAATGGCACTATCCCGGTTTTGTCTGAGTTGATACTCAGCCCGACAGTCCTGCACCATCTCTCAGTGATACGGAGTCCTCTTTAGATAATATCACACAGGGTGCCTTCTTTTTTGTATTCCAATGCAATTCTATCTTCTTTGTGGCTATTCGTGCAACACTGATAATCTATTGTTTTAACTTGTTTATATCAAAAACTATAAAAGATATAAAAAAAATAAATACTCATCCCCGTTCTAACCCTCCATTGTTCACTATATTTTTAAAATAACAACAAAAACCGGATATGGTGTTTTGTTTATTTTTTTGTTAGTAACGAAATTTTGATTTTTTAGCATTTTGTTTTATGGCTTTAATTCGCTTACTTGTAAACAACAAAAAATAAATTTACATGGTAGATGCACATTTTTAAAAAAAAGTCCAATTGGGTAATATTTTTTACAGATATTTCAATTTTGGGCAATGACAGACAGATTTATTTTTTTATGTGGGATTTTTTTATTTACTCAGGTAATGCTAAAATATATGCTTTATAAAATTATAAATATATGAATAAAAGAAAATTATATTTTGTATATTTTTTATACAGGGTGGCACCTCTCATATAACTCGGAGGTATTGAAATGAAGTTTTGTATAGAGATCTCTACAGGGTTTTCCAAAAATTTACAAATCAAAGTTGTATTTTTCTGCAAAGGAACACCCTATATATTAACTGACATTCGGATTCTAGAAAAAATAAAGGTGAGTTTTGTTTTGAAGCACATGACTAAAATGCAAAGTTTTATTTTTAAAAAATGGCTTATTTCACAGTTTCTAAAAATGAAGAATAAATTTTAAATTTCAATGAAAGCTACCTAAACTTTAATTTACGTTGTATAGCCTAATATGTAGTATTAAAATATTCATTGTAATTTAAGTCAAATTAAGACTAATTACCCCTCCCAGAAACTAGTTTATAAATATGTTAAAATGTTGAAAAAAATAAAATTGTCATAAAAGAAAATAATATAATACAGTAAAAATAGAAAATCCGGACCAATACAAGTTTATTTTATCCAGTCTTTTAGGGCAAATTTAACTTAAATCTTGTACTTTACTTAAATACTTGCACTACCTCTCCCAGATTCAATCTCTAAAGGCACCACTGGGGCGAGACAAAATTAACATTGTACAGGGTGGGTCAAATTCGACGCTTTTAAATGGAAACACCCTTTTCTATAGGAGATAACTAGAACTAATATCGGTGTCTGGAGCTCAATTTTTGTCAAAAACATGATGGTGAAAACCGCATATCGATATTTGTTACCGTTTCGGAGTTACGGGGCGTTTTTCAAAAATATGTATTTTTAACAAATCGCTGTAACTTTTTTGCTATGGAAAATTTTGTATTTTTATGAAAACATTTCCAAAGCACCTTTTTACGTAGAATTTAATGGTTTAAGCATATTTTTTTTAAATTAATAATTTTAGAATTATCAACAGAAAATTTGAATTTTTATATGGGCCCTGTATATTTTTAATTTATTGAAAAGAATTCAAAAATTACCTTTCCAAAAATATAACACACTTGATATTTTGCTCGATTCCTCTTTGAGATATAGAGTATATAAAAATTCGCCGGCTTTAAATAAGTAGACTTTGAACGGCACCGGCTGTAATCTCTAAAAAAAATATCTATATCTATATCTGTAATCTAATAAAAAAAATTCTAGCTGTGAGCATCAATTAAAACGAAAATGATATTTGCTATGAGAGATGTAGAATTTTATAACAATTTAAAATATATTTAACCAACATCAACACATTTAAACTATATCTAATAACAATAAAAATAAACAGCAAACCAAGACATGAGATTTTGCTACAGGTTTTCGACATATCGACCGTCTTCTGTTATGAACAGACGGGGCAGTTTTTGAACATTTCTCGCGGAATTCATTAACTCAGTAGGGGTGAAAGATACCCTCTCATAACTGCTAAGTATTTCTAATTCTTGTCTAGATTATACGGAAGAATAGGGAACCTTTATTCTTCCACAAATATATCCATAGGATTAGATTCATGGGCACTAAATCAGGCGGCCTCGACGGCCAACGGCTGGGATATTGGTTAGCTATTCAATTATTCTTGAAATTGGCTGCAAAAATTTGCTGATAACTTCAGCGTTCTGAGGCGGTGCTTCATCTTGCTGGAAAAATATATTTTCGAGTTCTATTAAGGGCATATCATCAATAAGGGGTCCAAAGCCTACTAGTTAAAAGTGGCAAACTTTTAAAAATTCTGTATTTCGAAGGGGATTATAACAAAATATCAAGTGTGCTATATTTTTGGAAAGGTAATTTAAAATTCTTTTCAGTTAATTAAAAATATAGAGGGTGTCCCAAATAAAAAATCAATTTTTCTGTTGATAACTCTTAAATTATTAATTTAAGAAAAATTATACTTAAACCATTAAATTCTACATAAAAAGGAAAATTTTCTATAGCAAAAACTCCGAAACGATAACAGATATTGATGTGCGGTTTTCACTGGCCCTGTTCTCAGAAGAATCTCTGACTAGTCAGCGCCTTTCTTATTGGTTGAAATGTGTAGAAACCAGACTAACAATCAGGTTTCTACGCATTTTAACCAATTAGAAACGTGCTGACTAGTCAGGGATTCTTCTGAGAATAGACCTACTATCAAGTTTTTGATGAAAATTGAGCTCCAGACACCGATATTAGTTTTCCTCTATTTCCTATAGAAAAGGGTGTTTCCATTTAAAAGCATCGAATTTGACCCACCCTGTACAGTGGTTACTTTTACTCAAACATACTCTTTTTTTAATGGACATCTAACATACTACATCTAATATATCTACATAAACTGAAATATTACAAAAACTACTAATTTTAGGTATATAATATTATTTTATGAGTAAGTTATAGAATTTTAAGCTAAACCTAAAAATGCAATAAAAAAGATACTGTTACATTTAAAAAATCATGTTATATCCACTGCAACATTTTAATAAAATCTATGTATACCTACTAAAAATAATTAAATGAATGGTGCATCTTAACGATCTTTAAAAAAATATTTTTTTTTCGTAAATCTTAAAACAATTTTTTTTATTCTGAAATATTTGTTGAATTATCTGTTGTCGATATTCTATATATAATCCACGAAAACCTGCTACTCTTTTCATGTCTTTGAGTGATTCGTCAAGTCAGGTTTTTAAATAGAAATATGTAACATGTTTAAAGGTAAATAAACAAGGTAAAAAGCAATGAAAAAGACAAGGTCTAGTGTCGACTCAAGAATATTTAAGAAGCAAAACAGATCAACGAACGCGCATAAACAAAACACCCCAGATCAGTCATCGCATCGTTGCCCAGCTGATGCATCGGGTGCAGTGGTTCAAGTTCTCCTAAGTATGGAAAAAATTGGAAATCATTAATCACCCCTTGAGAATGTTTCTCTCAAACTCGACTAGAGCTGCTGTTACTTCTTTTGTATTTTTAACTGTGAGGATTCTGGATCTTTTTTCTTCAATAATAAAGTATCGTCCTGTGCGAAATGTTACTACAAACATGTTACTTATCGCATTAAGAGTTAAAACTTAGTAGGCAATGATAATCTAGCTGTATATAAAGATAAGTAAGTAAGTGTATATATAAATTTTCAACGCTTGGATTTATTAAATATGATGCGTTGTAACGGGTAAAAGAAGCACTTTTGAACAGAATTAAATTGTGTTCAATTAACATATTTTGTTCAGAAAAATAGGTAGTAATTCTATATCCACGGAATATAGGGATATCCAGTATATATTTTAAGAACTGTTGGTTTACACCAGAGAAATAGAAGGGATAGAGAATGAGTTGGGCGCCATATTCCAGGTCTTCCTGTCATTTTGTATATAGGTGGTAATCTATAAGTAATCAAATATCAATTTGCTGTTTTCAACCATACGGGGGGCAATTTAAATTTAGTGAAATTCTATCATTTATTATGGTTAGTTAACATTAATATGATTTATTTAATTATCAGTTTCAAAACTGCGTAAATATTGGTATATAATACACTAAATATACGAATATTCTGACAAAAGACGCTACGGACAGATGACCTTTTCGTCGTAAAACACTCGAAATGATATTAAATAAGTATTTACAATATTTCATGTTTACTTGTACTGAATTACGCGTTTCAATTTAAAATTTTTGCAAATTTGGTAAAAATTGTTCTAAACAACTTTTTGTTCAAGTTGTATATTCATAAAAAACATTTGGTTCATAATTATTTTTGATGATTATCTACCTTGTATTTTTAATATAAACCTAGAAAAAATATGTTTTTGTTTTATTTTTTTTATTCGTCCCTTCAAATTATGTTTCAAAAACTGTTACATAACATGTCCTCTAACAAATATTTTCATAATACATAAACATCATTGATTTTATTAAGGGTATTATTATTAGTATTTATCCTGGTTTTTGTCGACAATAAAAACTCAATCTTGTAATAGAACATCAATTTTATATTTCGTAAAATTATTTTGATACAAATTCGATTTGTCAAAATTCAAGTCATTAATATATTGATAAACAACCCAAATTATTCCTAAATATTTTATTATAAACAAAAACTGTTACCGGTAAGTTTGTAAAACACATTATGGTTTGTCGTAATACTAGAAAAAATCATTTATTTTTTGCACAAAAGAAGCTTGTCGATCCTTATTTGTCCATAACAAAATTCTGTATGTACATATACCTAATTTATTATTAAGAAAATTAGATTATATGATCTCAGAATTTTAAGAAATTTTTTTTTAAGATAAAATAGTTTCTTCTCAACTGTAATATTGTCAACTTTGGCCTGTATTTTATCTATTTAAAAACATGGGATTGACAATCCCCTTACTAAAATACATACTGGAAGGTACCGATTAAGTTTCATTGCATCAAATACCTTTACTATAAATCCTGGCTCACAACTCACAATTTAAGGCCATTGCAAAATGCTTTTGAACTTCATCATAGATTTTACAAGAATAAAAGTGTAATATTGAAACAAAGTAACACTGTAAGCTTCATGACTAATAGTCTCATTTTTAACACTCTTTAAATATCATCTCGTTAACAATTATGAATATTATATGATTTTTCTCAGTGATTTGTGGCACAGATACAAATTAATATATGCCCCATAACAGTTTTTAAATAAGAAACTTCTGCCTACAGATTTAATTTTCTTATTGGCATAATACCCTTTCTTCCTATATAAATCTTGCCATTTTTTCAGTCCAATGTTCCTTGTTTTAACAGTTGTAGGAATACTAAAAATGTTGACTATAGAATTTGATACTATGTTTGAAAAAGCCTTCATACCTGTAACTGTGCATAAATCTAATTAACTGAATTCTCCTCCTCTTGACACTCTGAACACTGCTGCTGCTAATGTTAGAAATATTTAGCACAAAACTACAACTACCTACAACAAACTTTACAATAAAAATGTTAAATTTTCGCTGTTAGATTAAAATACCCCATCTTATGTTTTCTTTTCCTCCAAATAATCTTCTTGTCAAGTAAGGACCAATCTTATTTGACATATTTCTAGTACACTTGAACTTGTGCTTTCATGGACACTATAAGAGTGCACTATTTTACAGAAGCAAGAACATTGATTCCAAGTATCTTCTTCCTCCACATCATACACTTATTTTTGACCATTCCCAATTACAATCACGATTTTTACAAATCGCCTTTAGGAAAACTAAAAATAAACAGTTTTGGATCATCTGTAAACACGATTATGTTGTATACACATGAAAACTAATCATTTTTCCTGGCGTATTAGCTTTCTTAGAATGACTATGACAATATACAATAAGCCTTTTTGAATTAGTGTTTAGAATAATTGAGACTCTGATTGAGATAATAATAAATTTTAACTAGATAACAAGACGAACGAAAAAAAAAAAAACAAACAGATGTCAATTAAAGAGGGGAAGTGACACCGAGACCTGGAAGATGTCTGCCATCTTGCCGTCGACAAAAATTTGGATGCGCACTCGTCGAAGCTCATTCTCCCACTTCCATATCTCTGGTTTAAGTCCCGTTCTCAGAACTGCGTCGTGTCGACAGCGACACTGATTGACACTTCAAACGACCAATGGGAGCTATACTAAATTTAAAATTGACAGCTGTTTGAATTTTGTACAAATCTGATTGGTTCTTTTGTCGTGTCGCTGGCGACAGTCGCAGTTCTGAGAACGGGGCTTTACACATACAGCCATGCGTAGAGTGTAAATATTTTAGCGTTAAGTTTGACACAAGTGGTACAGAAGACCCAAGTAGCATAGGAAGGGGAAAAAACATTGACCACGGATGATTAACCACTATTTGGTTAAATTTTACTTATATTTAACTTAATAAATTTTTTGTAGGGAATAAAGTGCGAGAAATCTAAAAATGAGGTCGTAAACTAGTTAATAATAACCTAAAATGATGCCTTTGAAAAGTAGAAACGTTGGAGTTAGCTGGCATTGTTAAAATTTAGTTACTGATAACCCATTGAGGGCATTAACACTACAGGGACTTAAAGTAGGTCAAATGTTACTTTATTATAACCTCAAATTTGTCTCGGGGGTCGAAGGCATTGTTTGGTTTTCAAGTTAGGTTAAAATTTAGTTGTTAATAACTTTAAATGCGACCTTATTTGGAGGAGTTCAAATTAGGTTGAAAATTTAATTTATTTCGAGCTCATAAGTCGCTATTGTGCTTCAAAGGTAAAAGTAACTTAGTTTTTTGACTTAGGAGAAAGTCAGACATACGGCAGATTAAAAATTACCTTTTTTAATTTCCTCGGGGTGATTTCCGTTTAAAATAGTTTTCGAGGGATTATTACGTCATAGGTCATAACACATTACCTTATTCCAACTGGTGGGTGGGGAACGAAAGAATATTCAATGCGTTTTTTTTTATTACCGACACAATCTTAAAAGTGTCCATTATGTGCATTAAAAACAAAAAGTCCTCTATAATAACACTCACAATCCCAAAACACAAAACTTTTAAAAATAATAAGCAAAGAAAACTAATTTGGTTTTCTAGTTAGTTAGTGTTCTAGTTTAGGCCAGTTCGGTAATTGCATCGGCCAGCAAAAGGATAAAAATTTGACATGTCACGCGACTTTCAATAAATATTCTCATTCTAGGACACATGATTACTGCGAAAAGTTAATCGGATTGTTCGAAGATGTAATTACTGAACTTCTCTTCTTCTTTCTTTCAAACTCCTTTTCAGAGATATTTAAAAAATATCAATGAAATGTCACCCAAAGGAAACAGAGCTTTGTTTACCAAGACAACAATGTATTCAAGACTTCGGTACTCTAATATAGTATTTTTTAATTTTGGTTTCCTTGTTACTGTGTCTGAGACACAAAATTATTTTTTTGTTAAACTTTGTTAGAGTTTACGAATGTGTTCTGTAATTTACATTTTTTACAATAAAGTTTTCTGATTTTTTTGTTAGTGTGTGAGAAAGAAAAGTTTTGTTAAAGTTTATTATAGTTTTCGAATGTATTATTTTTGTTTATATTTTTTTAGAGCAAAGAATTTTGTGATATGTGAGTGGTTTCTGAGACAGAAGATAATTTTTCTTAATGTTTATTTAGTTTACGTTCACGATTGAGTTCATTTGATTTATTATTTACAATCAAGATTTTTCCTTAATTAAACATATTTTTAAAAACCAGTTTTTATGCTTTATGTCATTTTTGTCCGTAAAACCTATCTTTCAAAGCACTGTGTGCCGGAGAAGAGGTGAGAGGTTCTCGCTCCCTCTCTTGCCCTTAGATGGAGATGAGTCAGGTTGTTTCTTGGTTTTTTTACTCTCCCCTTTTCGGAGGAGTGTTTTCGGTTTTGCTTCCTCTGGAGCAAGTCCTTCGTGGAGCAGTCGGAGGTATCTCAGTGCTTCTGATCCGCTAAGACCTACTCTCAGAGTGTAAATAACTACGTACGTAATAAAAACGTACCTGGTTGACCCAGGCCAGATAGACGAAACGGTAGCTTATGTCGCTTATTGGGTCTAGAGGTAGGTTCCCGACCCTTGCTGGAGAAGATGGTAGCTTGTGTGCCACTTGTGGAGGATAATCCCAAGCAAATGTCAGCCGCCCCTCCTGTAGTTTCCTTTGGATTTTCTCCCTTGGAACTTTCATTTGTAATGTTCCCAGTGTCGCTAGGGGGCTTCCCCACAGCTTCACCGGTGGTGTTTTTAATAATAGATCTCAGAGTGTTCCCACTTGTCGCTAGGGATAGTCGGTCTACTTCTAACAGAGCTCAGCATACAGAAGTAAGGGGTAAATACAATGGGGTGCCCCCTGATGATCCAATGTTGATCTAGCCACGCATCCCTGTGACCTGGTCCCGCCATCGCACAGTGGTTTCCAGATAGGTCATTACTTAGAAATATTAATTTCAAAATGTTTGCATGAAACTGTTGCTAATACTTTTCTTATATTCCCCCGTAAACGATACATAATAAATAACAAAATCAAGTAAGCCTAGTGTAGCGCTTTTTTTATTAGAAATGTCACATTTTTGCTACTGGTATCAAGCTGACATAAACAGTTTTCAGATAACGCCAATTAATTACTTATTTTATAAAATTGATAAAAGCTGTTGCTTTTTCTGTAATGGACGTTCGAAAAGAAGGTAAAAAGAACTGTTTTTCTTTTTTGCGCTTAATTAAACCTAAGTAATATTAGTATATGGCAATTTTTTTGAAGGCAACAAAAGTAGTATTTTTACATTTTTGCTTGTCACTCTTTAAGACTTTTAACTACTTTCCCTTTCAAATCCTCTTAAACGGCCTGATAATACTTGTTGCTTAAAGTATATTGCATATAAATTAATTGCCTCTGGCTGCCGCGAATTGCCGCCGGATCTTATACCGGGTAGTTAAAGATTGACTTTTTGTCTTAAAATAAAAGTAACTTATTTTTTCCACTTCGTGTCATCTTATTTTGTGGACACACTGTATATCAATTGACAATAAAATTGTATTTATAAAATGAAACAACTGTCTCTTCTATTTTTTCAACATTTAAAATAAAGTTGACCTCTTCAATATGAAAAAACATGTATATGCAACCTAATCTGTATACATTTCCGAATAGTTAGAACTTAAAATGCAAATAACACGAAATGGGCTCAATTTTTTTAATACATATTACATTAAGTTTTTTATATACATTTATTTAGCATTTGTTATCAATTTCTATTAGAAAAGGTGCAGTCAAGCTATATCTAGATATCTAACAGTTATGACCGCGCAGCTAATTAAGGGGAACCACCGTGCATCGTAGGATTTAGGTTTTTGGTGAGGTTGTCTCCTCTTGGTCCAGGCGGTTAAGCCAAGACCCCCCACACCCTCTACCCGCGAGACATGACCACAGTCAGTAGAGAGTGCCTGGTATAACGGACAGGGGTAGGGCCCCGTCCGGCATCGTTATATGTCTTGGTGCAATTCCCTGGCAACGACACGACAGCCAGGGACAAGACAATGAGATGCTTCTTAGACCGAGCTAAAGTGCTCGAGGAGATTCCTCCAGCACGTGACAAGGAGTTTCCCTACCAACGACAAGGTCTTGCATCTCCTAGGGAAAGTAGCGTAGATGAAGCAAG
Organism: Sitophilus oryzae; assembly: GCF_002938485.1. NCBI lineage: Eukaryota > Metazoa > Arthropoda > Insecta > Coleoptera > Curculionidae > Sitophilus > Sitophilus oryzae. Next base: position 738,774 of record NW_022145884.1, on the reverse strand, counting down.
CATATAAACTAATACTGTTACGTAAAACGTGTTGATAAAGATGTTATTATTGTTTGCTATAAAAAACGAATATATAGTAACAAAACAGAGGTAAATTGAATTTGGCGATATATTTTTTTTTGATTATGCCGTTTAGTTAAATTGGTTTAATTTGCATTTTTTAAGAAAAGAACATATTTAATAAAATATTATAATAAAATATCTAAGATTGTTATGTTTTTAACAACATTCTGAAAACATCAGAACTTCCGCAAAAACGGCACAAAAGCGTCACGATTCCTATATTTAAGAAAGGACAAAAATTACAGAAGCATAAATCTCCTCAATACAGCCATGAAATGTTCACTAATATTTTGAAAGGAAAACTCGACGAACAAATTACGAATAGGGAAGATCAACTACAGATGCAGTATTTATCATTAAACAAATTAAAGATAAAGTACGCCTATCTGACGTTATAAACATATTCAAAGAGAAAAAGGTGCCTGATAATAATATTGTGAAAATCATTAGGAAGCTAAATATCGATAACACAACTCAAATAAAAGCAGGGAATAATCTAACACGATACATACCAACACGAGGAGGCATTAGACAAGGAGACTTACCTTCTTATTCAATCTTTTAATGGACATCATCATAGAAAAGGTGACTTCGGTGAATATCGGTTATCGAATGGGACACAACAGAGTTAGCATGGTGCTTTACGCTGATAATGCAGCCATTATCGCGGAGACAGAGGACGATATGCTTCATAAATTCTATCAAGTAAGCCGAGAATTAAACATAATTATTTCTATAGAAAGACTAATGCTTAACTTTCCCTAAAGAGCCGGTAAGATGCAAACTGGTAGTAGAAAACAAAATTATTGAGCAAGTATCGCAGTTCAGATACCTAGGAATAGATATGTCATACTACCATGATCCAGAGAAAAAATTTAAAAGCCAAATAAACAGAGCAACGGCCATGTCAGGATGTTTGAGGCAAATAGTGTCCTGCATGAGACCAATAATGAAATATGGCATAGAAATTCGAGAGGAAACAAACAAAATCAAAAGCATGTTAAGAGTCGCTGAAATGAAAAACCTAAGAACCATAATGTGGAAGACTAGAAGAGACAGATTTAGAAACACAAATATCAGACAACAATGTGGAATAGAGGACGTAGTGAGATGGGGTAGGCAAAGAAAAAGACCAATGGTTCGCACATGTAAAATAGAACCTAATTATTTGCATATTATATTGTTACTATTTCTAACCAAAAAAATCCAAAACTGTGTCAGACAAAAGTAATTTAAACTAGTTTATATCGTATTAATATATTTATAAGTAAATTCCATTCGGACGCGTGAAAATAAATATTTAAACATTCAATTACATATAATTTAGCCATATATCAGGACAGAGGTTGGCCGCGGGTTGACCACTGGCGATAATAAAATATTCAGTATTGATTTTGAGGGTGCTTTATTTGTTTCCATATACCATAGTGTATTGTAACTTTACGGTTATTGTTAATATTCATTATTTTATTTCCGTGAACAAACAATTTCATATCTATCCATTCAATGGTGAAAAATTATTTTATCCACGACCTGTCTATAATTTGATTATTATACATGAGTTTATAAAATAATAATAATATTCATTATTCACTAGTGAATAATGGTTTCATTTTTCACCGCTTCCAAGGATATCTCGATCCAAACTCCAAACAAGAGCTGTGCTCCAGCCAAACCGGCTTGACATGTGTCATTTATATTTGTCATGTCGTGACATTTGCCATTTATTGTGTCGTGGATAAAAACTTATATTAATATTATCTAAATTTTTTTGATAGTCCTGGATAAAGTATAGTATTCTACTCGCATATAATGGCTGTTATTCACTTGGATGATTTATAACACTCGCCTGCGGCTCGTGTCATAAACTTCATCCGCGTGAATAACAGCCACCATTATATGCTCGTTGAATAATATAAACTCATCGGCAAAAGTCTTGCACCCCCTTACTATTTTAATAAAAAATTACATTTCAAACTATTTTTTTGTGGAAATCAATAGATGCTAAAATTATGTTAAAAAATAACACAAAAAAGAGAAAACTTTCACCAAGTTTAATAATATATTTGGCCAAAATACAAAAAAATGCAAATTCCATAAAGAAAAATGTTTGACAAAAAAAAAGAAAATAAATATATAAATAATAAATTCTGACAAAATTACTGTTACTAATATAAAGTATTGCCTCCTTGATTTGTTATGAGTGCATCAAGTCGTCGGGGCATCCCCACAATAAGGTTGTTTATGGTTTCACCTTATTTTGATTTTTTAATGATCAACTCCTGGCGATTTCTTGGTGGGTTATTTCTGCGAAATACAGCTCTGGCGATGTAGTCCCAGACATGTTCAATAGGATTCATGTCGGGGGAGAGTAGAGGTTAGTCCAGACGAGTTATTTCCCCTTCATTTAATGTTTCCTGGACCATCCTAGCTCTATGAGGACGAGCTTTATCATCAATGAGAATAACATTAATGCCGATTTCTTCTCGCAGTGGATAAATTATTGGTCTGATTACAGTTTCCACATACATGAATGAGCTCTGTTCGCCTATTATACATGATGCCACCCCAGAACATCTCAGTTCCTTCTTGATAAGGAGCAACAGCAAGAGCTGTATTCAAGCGATGCTGCCTCCCTGCCTCCCTCCATACTCGCTGACGATAGTAATCACTGATCAAACCTATCTTGGTTTCGTCAGTGAAAATTACGTTTCTCCACTGAGGTAATAACAAGTTCTGGTGTTCTCTAGTCCACTGTAGCCTCCTTTGCCTATGGTGTAAAGTTAATAGAGGGACTCGCAGTGGACGTCTACGCCGCAATCCAGTATTAGAAAGTCGCCTGGAAATTGTTCGGCTTGATATCACTCGGTGGTAAGTTCGTTGAAACTGAGATCGTAGCTCTCGAATTGGAACTGACCGATTTCTTCTGGAAAATTGAGCCAAGTAGCGATCCTGTCGTTCAGTCGTTACCCTTGTACGGCCCAACCTAGGACGAGATCTTACATTTCCGGTGTCCATATACCGTTGTATAATTCGGCTTACAGTACTTCGCATTAAATTTAAACGATCAGCAATTTCATGCCTGCTGAGACTTTTTTCATGCAAAGCGATAATTCGGGCCCTATCGAAGGCAGACATTTCGTACCCTGGTATTTTTGTCGCCTCTCACAACACTTACTACAAGATTGAACTCGAACTGAGAAACAAAATTTGACCGCAAATAGCAAAACCATACACATTCCATCGATAAGGTTTTCTTTCATTGCTTTTATGACCTATTTTTTGTAGACACATATTAAGATATTTGTACACATAGCATGAACAATATGCTATGCAAAGAAATAAATTTATCTGGGGGTGCAAGACTTTTGCCGATAAGTAACTATAATAAATCCTGTATGTTATTATTAATGCAAAATATTGTCTTTTTATATATTTAGGGATTAATAGCTTTAGAAACTGTACAGTATGTAAGTTTTCTCAATACATCATATACTCTATAAGAGGACACTCTGTACAGTGTACTGTATTAATTTGACAGCTAAGTTAATATATTGAACAATCAACATGCCAATTTTGAACAATCCCATGTCAAATTTGAAAAATTTTAGATAAGCCAATTTAAATAATTTAAGAAAAACTGCTACTGTAAAGTTAATAGGCCAGCCAATGGAAAGTTTTCAGCGATTTCTTATATTTCCAACGACGATTCCACCACCCGGTATAGTTTGTGTGTTCCAATGCAATTTTCTATTTTCTTTGTGGCTATTCGTGCAACACTGATAACCTGTTGTTTTAACTTGTTTATATCAAAAACTATAAAAGATATAAAAAAATAAATACCCATCCCCGTTCTAACCCTCCATTGTTCACTATATTTTTAAAATAACAACAAAAACCGGATATGGTCTTTTGTTTATTTTTTGTTAGTAACGAAATTTTGATTTTTTAGCATTTTGTTTTATGGCTCTAATTCGCTTACTTGTAAACAACAAAAAATAATTTTACATGGTAGATGCACATTTTTAAATAAAAATCCAATTGGGTAATATTTTTTTATTTTAATTTTGGGCTATGATAGACAGATTTATTTTTTTATGTGGGATTTTTTTTTATTTATTCAGGTAATGCTAAAATATGTGCTTTATAAAATTATAAATATACTAGCGTGTACCAGCGACTTCGTTCGCGTCGAATTAATCATTTGTAATGGAGATGATAAAGCAAAGCAAGAATTTCCATTAACATACAAACTGGATAAAATTTTCTCACATTTATGTCAGCATGAGAAAAAACAATATGGCGATATTATTATATAACTTGGTAATATTTTTTGAGGGGTAGTTTCATCTCGTTGGAATTTGACTTTCGAAAAATCCGTTTGCCGGAATCGTGGTTAAGACATTACCCAACTTTTTGGAATACCCTGTATGATTTTTTTAAAAATTTCAAAATATGTAAAAAAACAAATAAATTATGCTTATCCAAGCGTTTTCCCGAAAGACTAACCGTTTTTTAAATAACAAATATTGTAATATTTGAGGGGCGTTTTCACCCTCTTGGAATTTGAGATTCGAGAAACCCCTCCTTATCGAACCTCTACACCCCACAGTCAATCCGTTTGACAAAAATCGTGATTACTCAATGGTCATATTTTATGAAACACCCTGTATACATTTTTAAAAAATCTTAACATATGTAAAAAACAAAATAAAATATACGTGTTTAGAGTCGGAAACTTCACCGTTTTTTAAATAAAAAATATTGTAATATTTGAGGGGTGGTTTCACCCTCTTGGAACTGGAATTTCGAAAAATTCCTTCTTATCGAACCTCTACACCCTAGAATCAACCTGTATGCCAAAATTGAGCCTCTTACGTTGAGTGGTTTGAGCAGGATCGTGATTAATCAGTATGTCACTTAAGGATTTTATATATTAGTATAGAAGTATACATATCACAACCTATACTTCTATATTAGTATAGAAGTATAGGTGAATAAAAGAAAATTATATTTTGTATATTTTTATACAGGGTGGCACCTCTCATATGACTCGGAGGTATTGAAATTAAGTTTTGTATAGAGAGCACTACAGGGTTTTCCAAAAATTTACAAATCAAAGTTGTATTTTTCTGCAAAGGAACACCCTGTATATTAACTGACATTCGGATTCTAGAAAAAATAAAGGTGAGTTTTGTTTTGAAGCACATGACTAAAATGCAAAGTTTTATTTTTAAAAATGGCTTATTTCACAGTTTCTAAAAATGAAGAATAAATTTTAAATTTCAATGAAAGCTACCTAAACTTTAATTTACGTTGTATAGCCTAATATGTAGTATTAAAATATTCATTGTAATTTAAGTCAAATTAAGACTAATTACCCCTCCCAGAAACTAGTTTATAAATATGTTAAAATGTTGAAAAAAATAAAATTGTCATAAAAGAAAATAATATAATACAGTAAAAATAGAAAATCCGGACCAATACAAGTTTATTTTATCCAGTCTTTTAGGGCGAATTTAACTTAAATTTTGTACTTTACTTAAATACTTGCACTGCCTCTCCCAGATTCAATCTCTAAATGCACCACTGGGGCGAGACAAAATTAACATTGTACAGGGTTGGGTCAAATTCGACGATTTTAAATGGAAACACCTCTTTTCTATAGGAGATAACTAAAACTAATATCGGTGTCTGGAGCTCAATTTTGTCAAAACATGATGGTGAAAACCGCATATCGATATTTGTTACCGTTTCGGAGTTACAGGGTGTTTTCAAAAACATATGCATTTTTAACAAATCACTGTAACTTTTTTGCTATGGAAAATTTTGTATTTTATGAAAAACATTTCCAAAGCACCTTTTTACGTAGAATTTAATGGTTTAAGTATATATTTTTTAAATTAATAATTTAAGAATTATCAACAGAAAATTTGATTTTTTATATGGGCCCTGTATATTTTTAATTTATTGAAAAATTCATTTCCAAAAATATAACACACTTGATATTTTGCTCGATTCCTCTTTGAGATAGAGTATATAAAAATTCGCCGGCTTTAAATAAGTAGACTTTGAACGGCACCGGCTGTAATGCAAAACAATTCTAGCTGTGAGCAACAATTAAAACGAAAATGATATTTGCTATGAGAGATGCAGAATTTTATAACAATTTAAAATATATTTAACCAACATCAACACATTTAAACTATATCTAATAACAATAAAAATAAACAACAAACCAAGACATGAGATTTTGCTACAGGTTTTCGACATATCGACCGTCTTCTGTTATGGACAGACGGGGCAGTTTTTGAACATTTCTCGCGGAATTCATTAACTCAGTGGGGGTGAAAGGTACCCTCTCATAACTGCTAAGTATTTCTAATTTTTGTCTAGATTATACGGAAGAATAAGGAACCTTTATTCTTCCACAAATATATCCATAGGATTAGATCCATGGGCACTAAGTCAGGCGGCCTCGACGGTCAACATCTGGGATCTTTGTTAGCTATACAATTATTCTTGAAATTGGCTGCACAAATTTGCTAATAACTTCAGCGTTCAGAGGCGGTGCGTCGTCTTGCTGGAAAAATATATTTTCGAGTTCCATTAAGGCATATCATCAATAAGGGTCCAAAGCCTACTAGTTAAAATTGGCAAACTTTTAAAAATTCTGTATTTCAGAAGGATTATAACAAAATATCAAGTGTGCTATATTTTTGAAAGGTAATTTTAAATTCTTTTCAGTTAATTAAAAATATAGAGGGTGTCCCAAATAAAAATCAATTTTATGTTGATAACTCTTAAATTATTAATTTAAAAAAAATTATACTTAAACCATTAAATTCTACATAAAAAGGTGCTTTGGAAATGTTTTCATAGAAATACAAAATTTTCCATAGCAAAAAACTCCGAAACGGTAACAGATATTGATGTGCGGTTTTCACTGGCCCTGTTCTCAGAAGAATCCCTGACTAGTCAGCGCCTTTCTTATTGGTTGAAATGTGTAGAAACCAGACTAACAATCAGGTTTCTACGCATTTTAACCAATTAGAAACGTGCTGACTAGTCAGGGATTCTTCTGAGAACAGACCTACTATCATGTTTTTGATGAAAATTGAGCTCCAGACACCGATATTAGTTTTCGTCTATTTCCTATAGAAAAGGGTGTTTCCATTTAAAAGCGTCGAATTTGACCCACCCTGTACAGTGGTTACTTTTACAAGCAACTTACTCTTTTTTTAATGGACATCTAACATACTACATCTAACATATCTACATAAATGAGTTTAATATTACAAAAACTACTACTTTTAGGTATATAATATTATTTTATGAATAAGTTATAGAATTTTAAGCTAAACCTAAAAATGCAATAAAAAAGATACTGTTACATTTAAAAAATTTTCACTACAACATTTTAATAAAATCTATGTACCTATACCTCCTAAAAATAATTAAATGAATGGTGCATCTTAACGATCTTTAAAAAAAATATTTTTTTTTCGTAAATCTTAAAACAATTTTTTTTATTCTGAAAGTTGTCGATATTCTATATATAAACCACGAAAACCAGCTACTCTTTTCATGTCTTTGAGTGATTCGTCAAGTCAGGTTTTTAAATAGAAATATGTAACATGTTTAAAGGTAAATAAACAAGGTAAAAAGCAATGAAAAGACAAGGTCTAGTGTCGACTCAAGAATATTTAAGAAGCAAAACAGATCAACGAACGCGCATAAACAAAACACCCCAGATCAGTCATCGCATCGTTGCCCAGCTGATGCATCGGGTGCAGTGGTTCAAGTTCTTCTTAGTATAGTATGGAAAAAATTGGAAATCATCAATCGCCCCTTGAGAATGTTTCTCTCAAACTCGACTAGAGCGGCTGTTACTTCTTTTGTACTTTTAACTGCGACGATTCTGGATCTTTTTTCTTCAATAATAAAGTATCGTCCTGTGCGAAATGTTACTACAAACATGTTACTTATCGCATTAAGAGTTAAAACTTAGTAGGCAGTGATAATCTAGCTGTATATAAAGATAAGTAAGTAAGTGTATATATAAATTTTCAACGCTTGGATTTATTAAATATGATGCGTTGTAACGGGTAAAAGAAGCACTTTTGATCAGAATTAAATTGTGTTCAATTAACATATTTTGTTCAGAAAAATAGGTAGTAATTCTATATCCACGGAATATAGGGATATCCAGTATATATTTTAAGAACTGTTGGTTTACACATACAGCCATGCGTAGAGTGTAAATATTTTAGCGTTAAGTTTGACACAAGTGGTACAGAAGACCCAAGTAGCATAGGAAGGGGAAAAAAAATTGACCACGGAAAATTAACCACTATTTGGTTGAATTTTACTTATATTTAACTTAATAAATTTCTTATAGGGAATAAAGTGCGAGAAATCTAAAAATGGGGTCGTAAACTAGTTAATAATAACCTAAAATTATGCCTTTGAAAAGTAACAACGTTGGAGTTAGCTGGCATTGTTAAAATCTAGTTACTGATAACCTATTGAGGGCATTAAGACTACAGGGACTTAAAGTACGTCAAATGTTACTTTATTATAACCTCAAATTTGTCTCGGCGGTCGAAGGCATTGTTTGGTTTTCAAGTTAGGTTAAAATTTAGTAGTTAATAACTTTAAATGGGACCTTATTTGGGGGAGTTCAAATTAGGTTGAAAATTTAATTTATTTTGACCTCATAAGTCGCTATTATGCTTCAAAGGTAAAAGTAATTTAGTTTTTTGACTTGGAAGAAAGTCAGACATACGGCAGGTTAAAAATTACCTTTTTTAATTTCCTCGGGGTGATTTCCGTTTAAAATAGTTTTCGAGGGATTATTACGTCATAGCACATTACCTTGTTCCCACTTGTGGGGAACGAATGAATATTCAATGCGTTTCTTTTTTATTACCGATTTTATTACACAATCTTGAACGTGTCCATTATGTACAATAAAAACAAAAAGTCCTCTATAATAACACTCACAATCTCAAAACATGCAAGGAGCTGACTTGGAAATAAGGTAGGCGAACATCCGCAATAATTCTTTTTGTTAGTATCTCAATTAACTTTTAATTTACCTAAATATTACTCTTCTTATTTTCTTAAACTAAATAAAACACCAGAACCAGCCCCAATGGATTTACAACCCATTTAAATATAATATAAAATAAAACACTTACTGTGAAAAGTTAATCGGATTGCTCGAAGATGTAATTACCGAACTTCTTCTTCTTCTTTCTTCTCAAACTCTCCTTTTCAGGAGAGAGTTTAGCATAAAATATCATTGACAAATGTCACTCAAAGGAAATAAGAGTTTTCTGTTTTACCGGCGATACTCCAACAATGTATTCAAGACTTCGACCTAATATAGCCCATTTTTTAACTTGCGCCTCGAAGGAAAAATACCTTAAGCAAGAAATCTTGACCTTTGAGGTTATTAATTTAAAGAAATCTTAACCTCACACAAAGAAAGCGTACTTTAAGGTTTTAAAATTATGGAAAACCTAACTTCATTGACGAATAGTTAAAAACACCATTAGCGGCCATTTCCTTATCCAATTTGTTTTCAAAAAATATTTTTTTGTGATATTGTGCTAAACTATTGAGAAACATAAACAGACGTTTATGAATAATACTACCTACCACAAGTTAAATTAATTAACTAAGAACTTTAAAAGTGTACCAAGGAAGCAGAAAAAAAGTTAGGTTAGAACCTTGAAAATAGCGATTTATTCGAAAATTAATTGTTGAAAATACACAAAATTTTAATGGCGCATAATTTTTTAGGGCCTATCATATTTCACATCTCACAGAAAATTTTTTTCCATAACCAGACATAATTATCTTGCGAATCCAGTAATCCACTTCTTACCAATAACTTATTTACATTTACTAGGAAGTGCATATATTTTCATATTATTTCATCCATATTGGATTAATGTTCAAACAGCCATGCCATCAGTTATTACTACACTTGTTTGTCTTCCTGGTTCATTATGGGGAAATTCATTACATTCACATATTAAAAAGAAAAATGCTTTACCTTATTCTTTCTCTTTCTTTCCCATGTTAAGTTGTTACCTCTATTTTACCATATTATGACTTCAGGTCGGTTATTTTTGACTTCGTAGCTCATATTTCATACAAGACATTATAACCTGTTCAGCTGTTTTTAACTTCCAAATTACTTTAGTTTTATTCCCCACTTTGGGAAATTTAGCGTCAATTCTTGGAAATTTCGACCAATTTCCAGTTGGTCAATAATAGTCCAGGTAGTTAATTTAAGGTCATTAAATAATTGCTAACTTCTAATATTTGCAGGGCTGGCAGATTTCGATAAAAGAAACATAATTTATTTTTGATGATGAGATGACAGCCGTTCGTGCAATAAACTTTGGTACGGCTGATGTCGAAAATGGAGAGCTGGCCTCTGTGGACCCCGTCTCAGATGCTGGCTTTTCTCAAAGCCCTGAGAGTGTATGATAAGTTATAACTCGTTATAACTCAAGAAAGGGGAACACGCAATAGATCTGTAAGGTCGCGGTGATTAACCACCGCTCCTAAATATTCTAGAAAATATTTCTTCAATTACAACGCCGCTTGCGTATATCTTCCAGTACACACACCTACATACTACGGTCAAAGAATAGGGGAGACGACATGTAATTTTGACATAACCTCACCAATAAGTGGATGAGTAGGAATTGAGGAGGTAAAGTAAAAAAAGCCCCTAGATGTCATCTTGTTAAGCCATCAATTGGTATGTATAAACATAATGATTAACGCATTCGTCCATAATAGATTAAAAGATTTGGACTTAAAAGTTTAAAAAGAAAAAAAATGCTGTTTAATAAAGCAACATTTTGGAAAGGAAATTGACGTCGAATTGAAAATTATTAAGTGAGAATTGAGATTATTATTTATAAAGGAAACTAAACGTCATCTTATTAAGCTATCAAATGTCACGTCTAACGTAATTATTATACATTCGTCCATATTATAGAGCGCCTTAAAGAGTTAAAAAAAAACAATTTTTGGCCAAACCCGTATCCAAAATATATCCAAATAAAGAATTTTGGAAAGGAAATTGAACGTCGAATTGAAAACTATTAAGTGGGATTGCGGGGGATAAAGAAAAGTGGACGTCTACTTGTCAAGCCATCAAATATTACGTCTAAGCGTATTGACTATTCGCCCAAAATAAACAGTGGTTCAAAGGGTTAAAAGGAAAAAGAAATTACTGGTCAAAACTGTATCGACCACTGTACGGTCCACCGCAGCAGCGGCAGCGAGAGAGAGGCTGCGAGCCGCAGAAGACGCGCTCTCGGCGGCCTCTGAAGACAAGCGCGAACGCCGCGACCCAGGCGCGCCTCCATTCGCGCCACCCGACGCCGAATAGTACGCTACCGACCGCGTCCGCGAGCACGACGACGGCCACGGACGCCCTCCACCGCGACGCCGACGACGCGAACGACGTCTTCTCCGCAACCATGGACGCCGGATGCCGCGAACTTCACTCGCGATTGCTCTAACTCGCTTTGACATCTTCTTAACATAAGAAAAAACTCTCATTATTACTGTTAACATACCTTTAAATCTTTGTCTGTAAATGTTACATACTTAGTAATAATTGGCGTTCCATATCATCTTAGTACAACAAAACCAAAAACTCACCACAAAAAAAAACAAATAAGAAACTTTTTCAAAATTGAAGTGTTTTAAAATAACTGAAGTTCTTCTTCGATTTTTAACAGTTTGACTTGTCATCTAGACCGTTCGTAGTTAAGTTTAAGTGTTATAGTGTGTAGATGTTTTTGTAGTGAGTGAAAGTGATAATATGTTGCTATTCGAGGATTAACTAAACCAAGCTGACGATGTGGGGGTTCAGTATCATTTTGGTGGCGCTTGTGCCATTGGTATCACCGTCTTACAGTGGATTGCCGAGTTTGGATGATGGAGGTGTTCAGAGCAACGAGCTGGATAGACCAAGTAAGTGTCATTGTCTTTTGATGATGACTTCAATCTTCAAAATTGTTTTGAAACATTATATTTGTGCATTTAGTGTGCTAGTGTGCCCATAGTTTCTTTAACGATACAATTGACGTCTTTACCGCAGCAATAACTCACAATGCTTCTCATTGTGAGTTACAATTAACAAAAACTCCCAATAAAAATGACAACATTAATTCTCCAAAAGTTAGTAAACTTAGGTGTTTTGAATAAACATCTTATAGAAGAAGCTCTTCAATTCTTTGCCTGTCAACTATTTTTACTGTTTGATGTTAGGTGTTTTAGTGTTACTATCTGTAGATGTTTCTTTCCCAAGTGATAATTATATTGGTGGACGAAGATTAACTAATCCAAGCCGTTGATGATGAGGAAGTTTGAAGTGAGTACCATTCTGAGGGTCTTAATTAATGTCTCTCGGTTATGGAGGAGCTCAGAGCAAGGAGCACGAGAGACCAAGTATGTGTCACTGTCTTTTGATCATAAATATCAACAATCAACATCGGTTTCTATTAGGTCTACATTTTCGTTTATGATACATGATTTGTTTTAAAGACATAGGCAAAGTTTTTATTATTGCCATGGTCGCCAGCTCCAAGAAACGACCATTATCAATACAACACGCTTTTTTTCTCGTTATATAAGATAAAAACGCTTTGCTATTATTTATGTAACTATACGCATCATCTTAATAATTGATGCTATACATGGTATCATTGGCTTGCAATGGGTTACTGAATCTGATCAACCATTATAACATAGGACCAATAATGCAAATGTTTAGGTTAACAGGCTGGATAAACCAAGTAAAGTTTCTCTAATGATCATTTTAAACAATGAACCCCATTATTCCTATTTGCAGTTAAGTTTTGGCCATGGTGTGTGTAGATGTTTCTATACAGGGTGAGTCTTAAATAAGTGCAAATATTTTCGGGAATGGTAGATCTCGATAAAATAAACATATTTTCTCTTTAGCTTGTTTCAAATAAGTCCAAAATAACCGAGATATTTTACTTTGAAAATTAAAAAAAATATATTTTTCGCTTAAATTTTGAGAATTACTTGACTTTTCCTAGGGTTTCTGTCTTGTAAATTTAATCTACTACCTATGTTGTCCTATTATGAAGATATTATATTGTTTAACTACAAAATTAAAAAAAAATCAAATTTTCATAATTCTTTTTTAGCAAGAGAAACTAATAGACTGAGGTCAAAATATACTACCACTAAAAATATTTGCACTTATTTAAGACTCACCCTGTATAGTAAATGAAAATGATAATAATTTTCTGTTTGAGGATTAACTAATTGAGGCTGGCAATGATGAAAGAATTCAATATCAATATTCTTTTGATGATAATGATCTTATCACCGATTTCAATACTTGCAAAATTATTAGCGACTTCTCTGATGAATCTCACGATTTCTAATTTACTAATGAGGTATATTATTTTAATTTTATGTACAAGAATGTGAAGAACTATTCAATGTTAGCACACCGTACCAAAATAATACTTGCAAAGCATAAACCATCAAAAATAATGACATGTTGAAAATGTGAATATAAAAATAGCAAAAATTCACATTTTTTGCTAAAATGTTTAGAGCCTTTGTATAGTAAAGACATTTTATGATCAGGAAGTTTTTGAAATGGACGCGTAGCGTTTAAATACATTTTCACATATTGGACATTTTCATGTCCTTTAAGATTTACTTATCTGTCACTGCATATTGTGCAATCCTTGATTTTAAAACATTTCGATCATGCTATATATAATTCTCTGTTGTAATACTTAATACACAATGTTCTTAAGGTCTTAATTTAAGCAGAACGCCATAAAAACGGATATACAGTTCCAATATATTCTGTCGACTGCTATTTTATTAATTACAAACGTTATGTTATAAATATAACTTAAAATGTCTTGTCTCATAAATCTAAGCATTTCTTCAATTACTTTACATAAAACGATTTTATATATTTAAGCCGCACTATACCAGCATACGTTACTGAGAATATTTTAGTTGTATTGTAACGTTTTTAGTTCGTTACATGTCTTTTTTATATATAATATATGATGTCTGGCGTATCATCACCGGATTCCCTATCGTTCCGGCCGGATAATTTATTTGACGAATTTTTACGTTCTCTAGTCCACAACCCTGTTGTCGTTTGACACAACCCTGTTATCGCTCTGTGGAAGCGCTGTCAACATCGCTTCTGTCAACTCTCTGTGCTGTCGACTGACTTTTGCAAATCCCGGCTTTTAGAAATGGTGATTATTTAAATCTTGCTGTATAATCTGAATCAGCTGCCATTTCGAAGCAACAGTGTAGAGTTTTGGATTGACCCACCTTCACTCGTATTTGTATTTTGCTGGCACATTGGTGTTCTTTTGCTTTTGTCCTCCAGAATGTTACATGGAAGAAAGGACAGTTTCTTTACTTATTATTGAGCCCTCGGAAGTATTTCGAGGGTCTTATGGACGGACTGTGTCCAAGGTACGGACTATTTACAAGGTACGGGCATTATCCAAGGTCCTAGTAGTATCCAAGGTACGGGTAGTGTTCCCCTGTACCGTTGTCTTATGGACGGACTGTGTCCAAGGTTATGGTCCAAGTTACGGACATTATCCAATTTCCTAGTAGTGTTCCAAGGTACGGGTAGTGTCCCCATATTGCCCCAGCGTGGATGTAGCTTGAGCCTCATGCTGCTTCGTTCCCATCTATAACTTAGTTAGTAGTTACGGCTGTATCAATTCATGGTGTCCTCATTCTAGCCCCTTTTGTTGTATTGGATGGCCGAGTACAGAGATGCGAGACCACCTCACGCTGTTACTGTTTGAAGATATTATATAAAGAACAGCTGAGTGTAGATTTAAGTTCAAGTTTTACATTTAACATTTAAAACATTTTCAGTCTTAACTTAATAACGTACATTTTAAATAATATCGTACAGACTATATTTAGTGGTTAGATTATTAAGAACATTTATGTCGATTTAGTAGTTACAATATGATTTAGATTTTAGGTTTCCTTACATTACGCCTTGTAATGAGTATTACTTTTTATAGATATTTTTTATTGCACTAACATCATATAAAATATATCAAATTAATTAAAGTAATGCTACATTTCATATATTCTCTTAAACTTTACATGTCTTGTATTTTATCATAGTTGTTTTCATAGATATTTAGTACAATTCTTAACAGCACTTTCGTTGACATATAACCACTATAATAATTATTAAAATTGTGCAATACTATTTACCATCACAGTCCATCTTGAATAAATATAGTCATTAGTTTTAAGTAATATACAACTGTGTTTTCTTTCTCTGTACATGCCTGGCGCCCAATATCTATATTTTTTATTTTTATTTTATTGTTATTGATTACTTTTCTCTC
Organism: Sitophilus oryzae; assembly: GCF_002938485.1. Lineage (NCBI taxonomy): Eukaryota > Metazoa > Arthropoda > Insecta > Coleoptera > Curculionidae > Sitophilus > Sitophilus oryzae. Next base: position 723,271 of record NW_022145884.1, on the reverse strand, counting down.
TAGTGAAATACCTTACCCACGACTGCTCTCCGATGAAAAGCCGCCGTTTGCAGTGGTAATGTTTATAAAAAACGCTACAGTATATCACATATTATCACTGTCTCTTAATTTTCTAGCTGTATTTACTTTTATATCCATGCTTTTTAAATTAATTATAGCTTTTTTTCCGTAGCAACTGTTAAAATTTCCTTATATCTATCAAAAATAGTAGATAAAATAGTACTTTAACCGCAAATTAAATGATACTTTAACAGCGAGGATAGGTTAAAAACTTTATTCTGCAATCCTGTATTAAAAATATTCAAATTACAAAGAATCATCATTATTATTTGTACTAACATAACTAAAAAATTGATCTTACAAAATTGATTGTCAACATATACAAATTGAAATAATTAATTCTCAACTTACATTACTAATAGAAAAAATAAATAAAAAAATATATCACTCAAAATACATTTAACTAATGCTTAAGTAAATTTCTTGTCACATTGGGGTATGATGTGAATTGTGCATTGAGGTATGATTTGATTATTGCCTTGTTCGTTTTTTCTTTCAATTTATCTAATTATAGCTGATTATACGGCTCCCCTCACCTTATGATTTTGGTCTAGTTGTTTTAAATTTTCAAATTTAGCTTACCATATTGTTATCTGTGATTGAACAATTTTTGTGATAGATATAACTTTTTGACTTTGTAAAAAAAAATTTGACTTTAATTTGTTGTGATTGTATTTTATAAATTTGACCTCTGTAATTGTTTTAGCTTTTGGGCCTGATGATGGGAATAGCTTACATTCCCGAAACATGTCGCCCCCCTTGCTTTTTTGAAGCATTAAAATTTAAATTAAACATCTTAAAGATTGTGAGTTATTTGTCCCCTTACCCGCCTTCAAAGGTTTTGCTTTGATTATTATTTGTATTCATGAAAATTTTTATGGTGCAATTGACATTACCCGAAATATGTAATGGGCCAATGTTTTCATTAACCAGTGTTTTACCACTTTTTAGCATTCATTCGTTTTTTCATTAACCACTTAACCACTTTTTAGCATTGAATAGTACGACCATAAACTGGACGGCTGCATTTTCTTTGATTTTTCAGAAAAATATATGCTAAAAGTATGAAAACATACTTAGATCTTTCTTCTCGCACGTTTTTTAATTGCTTCGATTTTTTAAAAACAATTTATTCCTTTCCATAAGTTATTCGGGATTTAAATGGAAGTAGTTTGGATATGGCGTTTGTCGCCTCAGCCTGAATACCTGTTGGTAATTTACTTATTTCGTTTTGAGCCATTTCTGGCTCCAATTCAATCAGCAATCGACACGAAAGAGAATTAAAAAATATTGACTCAAAACTGACAACTAAAGAGACAGCTTTATTTATTTGTTAAATTACATAGTAACCAACGCCAACCCAGCACAATATTTTTTTTACTCGTAATAAATTCCTTGAAATAATCATTTCTGAATATTTTTTAAAACGTAACTGGCGATTTCATCGCTCGTGAATTAATATTTTCGGTTGTGAAAAACTGTATAAAAAATAACTATTTATCAAGTTATTTAGTAATTATTTATATCGCTCATAGCAGACAATTTGCAAAGAAATATTATCAAATTCAAAGATGTACGTATAATTCAACCAAAAAAAATAATAAAAAATTAACGACATAATTGTATTTTCTTAAACTCTCTAACGTACGTAATACTACTTATTAAAGAACAAACTACTATCCCAAGCTGTTTGCGTTTAATGTTATATACTTAGGTGTTCTAACAATGCTGTTAAACTAATTACAGTTCTCCATAAAGAACTTTGGTAGTTCTAGTTAAGTTTAAGTTTAGTAATACAGTATTCAAATGTTTCTGAAGCAAGTATAACACCACAATGGGTATTATGTTTCTGCAAGACTGTAAATTTAAAATACTAGGCTAATGATTTGTACATTCACTTTTATTCTAGCAGTATAATTGGCGTTGATGCCACCGAATTATAGTGAAATACAGGACGTATTGACTTAATTATGATTGATATCTACCGGGTGTTTTTCAAAAGTGGCTTAACTCGATAACTTTTTAGGGTTCCGTACCCAAAGGGTAAAAACGGGAACCATATTAATAAGACTTCGCTGTCCGTCCGTCGGTCCGTCTGTCACAAAGCTCTATCTTATGAACCGTTATAGCTAGACAGTTGAAATTTTTACAGATAATGTATCTATGTTGCCACTATAAGAACAAATACTAAAAACAGAATTAAATAAATGTTTATAAATAAAAGTACTTTCACTAAACATTATCTTTTAAGTAAGAATTTTACATAGAATCTTTCAAGTCCTTGGTGGCCGCGTGGTTAAAGCGTAAGGACTTTACGCTGCTATGACGTTGGAGCCTTAGTAAGGCAGGTTCGAATCCTAGTCAAGGCGACTTTTTTTTAATCGTTTTTTTTAATTTTTACATATTTTTACATATTTATTTTTACTTTTTACATATTTATTATTGATTAATACAATTTTTAGTAATGTGTTTCTCTTTTTTTAAATTACTTATACGCGCATTTAACATTTCAGCTAAATCGGAAAAAACGTTTATAATAGTACTAGCGTGTACCAGCGACTTCGTTCGCGTCGAATTAATCATTTGTAATGGTGATGATAAAGCAAAGCAAGAATTTCCATTAACATACAAACTGAATAAAATTTTCTCACATTTATGTCAGCATGAGAAAAAACAATATGGCGATATTATTATATAACTTGGTAATATTTTTGAGGGGTAGTTTCATCTCGTTGGAATTTGACTTTCGAAAAATCTGTTTGCCAAAAATTAGCTTTTTACGTCAAGCAGTTATAAGAAATTACCCAAATTATGGAACACCCTGTATGATTTTTTAAAAAATTTCAAAATATGTAAAAAAAACAAATAAATTATGCTTGTCCAAGCGTTTTCCCGAAAGACTAACCGTTAAATAACAAATACAGGCAGTCCTCGATTTACGTCGTTTCGTGTTACGTCGTTTCGAGTTACGTCGAACAAATTTTTGTCACTATTCCTCAAAGTTACGTCCCACTGTTTCGAGTTACGTCATTTTTTGAAAAGAACGATCCCAATTTTAAAAGAAGTTTGGACATAAACAATAAAATTTTAGGAACATACAAGCAGGGTTGTCAGATCCTCATAATGAAAAAGCGGGACAGTGTTGATCATTACTTAATTAGCAACTATTGCGACTTTTGACGATACCTACAATAAAAGTTCCAACCAAAAAAAAAAAAATGTATACTTTCTAAATATGTCTACTTTACTCTCTGGTATTTCTGTAGTTGCCATATTAGTTAATTTGTTTTTCATAAAAAAAATACTTTTTTTATATTTTTGTTTTTTTTCCGTTTTTTTTTGTTTCTTGTATTATTATAAGTTTAACTACATTACAATACACTGTTTCTCATACCTCAATTCTTTAAGAATACAATAATATTAATATATACAAATGCACATCTCTTTGTTTTATGTTTTATCGTATTTTTATCTTACAAAAGTACCTAACTTCTCCATTTTCTATAGGATCTTATGACAAAATAAGATTCGACTTACGTCGTTTCGACTTACGTCGTTTAAGGCGCTATTTTGAAGAACCTAACCTGCCGTAAGTACGAGGACTGCCTATATTGTAATATTTGAGGGGCGTTTTCACCCTCTTGGAATTTAAGATTCGAGAAACCCTTCCTTATCGAACCTCTAAACTCCACAGTCAATCCGCTTGCCAAAAATCAGCTTTAAACGTCAAGCAGTTTAAGCAGAATCGTGATTACTCAGTTGTCATATTTCATGAAACACCCTGTATAAATTTATAAAAAATCTTAAAATATGTAAAACAACAAAATAAAATATACGTGTTTAAAAGTTTTTCCGAAAAACTTACCGGTTTCTAAATAAAAAATATTTTAATATTTGAGGGATAGTTTCACCCCCTTAGAATTCGAGTTTCGAAAAATCCCTTCTTATCAACCTCTACACCCTAAAGTCAATCTGTTTTCGAAAAATCAGCTTTTTACGTCAAACGCTTTAAGCAGGATCGTGATTAATCAATGACCAGATTTTTCGAAACACCCTGTATACATTTTTAAAAAATCTTAAAATATGTAAGAAATCAAAATAAAATATACGTTTAAGCGTTTTTTCGAAAACTTGACCGTTTTTTAAATAAAAAATATTGTAATATTTGAGGGGTGGTTTCACCCTCTTGGAACTGGAAGTTCGAAAAATCCCTTCTTATTGAACCTCTACACCCTAGAATCAACCTGTATGCCAAAATGTAGCTTCTTAAGTTGAGGGGTTTGAGCAGAATCGTGATTAATCAGTATGTCAGTCACTTAAGGATTTTATATATTACTAAAGATAATACTTAAAATGGTTATACTTTATTTTGCTACAAATCCAGGATTATAAGTGAATCTAAATACAGGATTATAAGTGAAATATGCCATTTACATTTTCAAACTTTTAAAATATATATTTTAGACAGAAATGGTCCAAAAATGCTAGTAGGACTTTTCTTTAGACTGCCGTTTATCCAAACTTTCAATTGCCCAAGTCCTTTTAAACTTTACTTTTATAGAGCAATTTTAACATTTATTCGACGGAAAATGTTACTCGCCTTTTTGTGCGTTCCAAAATGTATTTAGAAATTTTATCTAAATGCCGTTTAAAGTTTTTTGAGATCGTTATTTCAGTGCTATTATTTTTTAAAGATTCCATTTTACAAAAGATTTTTATTAGGTATTTTGAAGTTTAAAAAAAAATTGAAGTTTATTCAATTATGTCAGTTATTGCTATGCATTTAATAATTTTAAGAATAAATTAAGGAACACAATAAAAAATAGTACGTACACAAGACAAAGACCGCAGTATCAAGAACTGTATCGCATATCCCAAAAATTTCATCTTTAACATAACTTGTGGTAAAATCATGGATTCTTAATATTTCTTATGCAAACTGATTCTAGTATGTATATACAAACGTCCTTGGACACTGAACTCTTCTCAACAAAAAAATAATAATAAAATAACGATTTAGATAGCGATTAGTATTTGTCTTTTTTATATGCAAATTATTTTAATACTTTGAATATTAACATTCCAAACTGGTTTATGAAAATTTGATGAGCTTAAAGCATAATCACCTTCATTAAATAGTAACAAAAATAAAGAAACCATGACGAAAAGTTCAGTTTTTGAAATAGATAGCCACATGTTGTCTTTTCTTTATGTCACAGTGGCTGAATCACTAAATCACTAAATTTGACGTTCATCCAAAAACTTCAAATATTTTTTTTTCCCAAAAACGTTTAATGTTAGGTATAGAGTGTTGGATATCAAAATTCATAAAATTTTACAGAGAGTTTAAGTATGTAATAAAAAAAAATGGGATTACATACTTAACCCATTTAAAATACACACACCGGAAAAGTCTAGGGATATTACAATTTTATCCAGCCATCGTCAGTAATCTTATTATTTGCATTTCTGATATAATAGAATTAAAATAAACAAATAGTTTACAGGACGTATTGGAAATAAAAATGCGAAATTTACCGAATTTTGCAAATTTACCTTGATTTTTATTGAACTCAAAAAATACACATATTTTTTTTTATTCTAAACTGTGAGTTAAAAAAAAAGATAAAACCAATTTTACTTAATAAAGGGTATGGCCTACCCTACTGTTCATTACAGCCCTACATCGTCTCTCCATGCTCCTGATCAGGTTGTCGATCTCTTCTTGAGGTACAGCTTGCCACGCTGCATTCACGGCCCGAACCAGATCCCTACGAGTTTCACGAGGCATACCCATTCTCAAAATTCTTCTTTGGACCGCGTTCCATACGTGCTCGATGGGGTTGAGGTCAGGAGATTGTGCCGGCCAGGGTAAAATGTTTAATTGATTAGCATTGATAAACTCACTTACCACTCTGGCTGTATGAGGCCGTGCATTGTCATGCATGAGAATGAAGTTTCTCCCAAAATCATTGGCATATGGTAACACGACAGGCTCAAGAATTAAATCACGATATGTGATTCTTGTTAGAAACCTTTCAAGAAAAACGAGATCGCTTTTTCGGCCTAACCGGACCGGTCCCCAGACCATAACTGTTCCACCTTGATAAGGGTGCACTTCCTGAACAAGATCCAACCGAATAAGATTTCCCGGTTTTCTCCATACCCTAAGCCTTCTCGAATCCGGATGAATTCCAAAGCGTGACTCATCCGTGAAGAGAACATTAGCCCATTGTTCATTCGACCACTGAACATGATCTTGAGCCCACAAATATCGTAGCTCCCGATTTCCTCTCGTTAAGGGTTGAGCTCTCCAGGGGCGTCTGCTTCTTAAGTTGACCTCTCTTAATCTATTGCGAACAGTGTCAGGACTAACGGTTACATTATGTGTTTCTTGGAGAATTAAACTAAGCTCTGGTGCTGTAAGAGTCGGTCGGCGTGGAGCATTTAATTAAAAAATTGTAAAAAATGATCTTGCTGAGGGGTAGTAATGCGATGTCGCCCTGTGTGCCTTTCAGCAACATCACCACTTTCACGGTAGCGTGCACTTAATCGCGATATTGCGTTGCATTTAATGCTCTAGCTACGTCGATTTGGTGCATTCCAGCTTCGAGCATACCCATGGCCCTTAGCATTTCGTCTCTGTTAAGATGTTTACGCTCCATAATGTCGTTTAATACTAAACAGAGTTATTTGAATGAATTCTGGCCAGTTATCATAAAAACATAGCCAGTACAGGTTAAATTCGAACAATTGATGCTAGGTGCTTTTTATACATTTGACAAAAAATGCACAAACACTTCTGCAAATATCCCAAATTTAGAAATAACTAGTGTGACTACTTCGTTTCAATCGAAGTAGAAAAAATCGGCCTACAAATATGTGGTTGTTTATTCAAAACATTTATTTTTAACTTTAATTAAATGATATCCCTAGATTTTTCCGGTGTGTGTATTTTTAACTTTTTTTACTGTAAATTTGAAATCTTAGTGTACGATCTAATAATTTACATAATATTAATCGACGTTATTACAAATTAATTCACTTCTACTAACTAATTTCTAGTGCTCTGCATGTTCGATATGGTTATAACCCTATTGCACAAATTTATTTTTCGTTCAATTTTATTTATAGTTCTTGGAACAGATCTTCTTCTTATACTTTCGAATGCATTTTGTACTCTTTTTTGTAAATGCTGAGATGTATTGATTTCACACACAAATATTCATTTCATATTATTTTTTATTATTTTATTGCATTTGATTTTCCGTATTCAATGTTTTGCCCGACGTCATTATTAAATTTGAAGGCTTATCAATATTGTAAAGATGAATAATTTAAATATTTAAAAAACAGAGCCGGACTTGAAATTAGTTTAAGTAAATTGGGTTTAAATGTCCGAAATAAAAAAAAATATATTAAGTGTGGCATATCATTGTACTCAGGAGACCGAGTTCTTTCATAACCTGAAATAAAAAATCAGCTCCGTATTTAAAAAAATTAAATTGGCCTCTGTATCTCACAAATTATCAGCTAATTTGAAAATATAAAAATTCTATCAGATAGCTCTAATAAAGTGGCAATGAGAATGTGCAATTAGTTTTTTGATTTTCTAAAAAGCAACGACAGAAAAAAATTAAATTGATTTTCAAAAAAATCCGTTTTTCCCAAAAACTCAGCAACGCTTGAAATTTTTAAAACTTTTTTGATGCCATCTTGGTGAAAATCCCAAAGCGCAAGTTTGCCCCAATTTAACCACGTATCTATTACGGTTACCGAGATCCCAATGCTCTTACCTCGAACTTGTAGCACCCTGTATACAAACGTCCTTGAACACTGAACTCTTCTCAACAAAAAAAATAATAATAAAATAACGATTTAGATAGCGATTAGTTTTTGTCTTTTCTATATGCAAATTATTTTAATACTTTGAATATTAAAATTCCAAACTGGTTTATGAAAATTTGATGAGCTTTAAAGCATAATCACCTTCATTAAATAGTGACAAAAATAAAGAAACCATGATTTTAAAAATATAACACGTATTATAAAAGTTTACCAAATCTTCTACTAACTGTTTCGTCACCGTACCAAATATTCTGCAGGAATTTTATAATTTAGTTGAGAACCGTTTATACCGTATTATCGAAAAAAAACGACGTCAACGACGGTTGGGGAATGAAAATCGGTGATAATTTTGGCGAGGACAATATCTAGACGTCATTTACTGAAAATTGACATAACAAACTTGTCGAGAATTAACACTAATTATAGAAAGATTAAAAAGGGATAGAACATTTCAAGAACCACAAATCACAAAAAAAAATTTGGAAAATTTTCTTAATTTTTAATTAAAAAACGTAATATTTTCATAATATGGCGACATAAGTAATAGATTAAATTTACATGAAAGAAAAACCAGAGAAGGTCCAGTAGTCCTCTACGCTCTGGCTACCAAAAATCAATTCTTTTGAAATTTTTAAATTATAATATCTCGGTTATTTTGGACTTATTTGAAAACAGTAAAGAGAAAAATGCTTCTTTTAACGAGATCTACCGGACCTGAAAATATTTGCGCTTATTTAGGACTCACCCTGTA